>NC_086447.1:666609617-666852725 GCF_028390025.1 Pseudophryne corroboree
GTATATATTTGTGCTGGTGGCCATGGGCTGCATGCACCCCACCCTATGAGTGGTGAGTGCAGATATTGCACCCCGCTTCTGGGGTGGCGAGTGCTGTGGTTTTCTAGATTTGTTTGTATATTACGGGGTTAATCTTTGGTTAACTCTTATTAACCGTGGTCACAGGCCTTTTCATGCACCCCTGTGTAATCTCACTTGTTCTAAACCTGTATCAGCTGCTCCTTAGTAATTTATCAGCCAGTGTCAGGTGACTAGTGTACCTTTAAAAGCCATAAGATGCATGGCAGATACACATTAAACCTAGTGGGCATGTGTGCAGTATATTATGTGTGATACAGTTGCCAGGTTTTAATTTTTGAGACTTTGTGATAGTGTAGGACCTGCATGAAGGTGGGGTACCTTGGCGAGCGGTATGCAGGCTTCCGTGCATTGGCCAATTCACTAACTAAACCCCCATCATTTATTTATTGATGTTGTGAGGATAAGTGAGCTTGCTATGGTGAGTGCTAAACTTTCTGTTTGTATATATTTGGGTTGGTGGCCATGGGCTGCATGCACCCCACCCTATGAGTGGTGAGTGCAGATATTGCACCCCGCTTCTGGGGTGGCGAGTGCTGTGGTTTTCTAGATTTGTTTGTATATTACGGGGTTAATCTTTGGTTAACTCTTATTAACCGTGGTCACAGGCCTTTTCATGCACCCCTGTGTAATCTCACTTGTTCTAAACCTGTGTCAGCTGCTCCTTAGTAATTTATCAGCCAGTGTCAGGTGACTAGTGTACCTTTAAAAGCCATAAGATGCATGGCAGATACACATTAAACCTAGTGGGCATGTGTGCAGTATATTATGTGTGATACAGTTGCCAGGTTTTAATTTTTGAGACTTTGTGATAGTGTAGGACCTGCATGAAGGTGGGGTACCTTGGCGAGCGGTATGCAGGCTTCCGTGCATTGGCCAATTCACTAACTAAACCCCCATCATTTATTTATTGATGTTGTGAGGATAAGTGAGCTTGCTATGGTGAGTGCTGAACTTTCTGTTTGTATATACATAGGTGTATATACAGTGTATATATTTATGTGTAGATATATATATATATATATGTGTAGATATATATATATATATATATATATACACACACACACACACACACACACACACTAGTTTTACGGACCCAGCATATACTGGGTCACCTCAGTCCCCACCCCCGTGCTTGGCTCCACCCAGTTCTGGAAACCCCCCCATGCAAATCCTGCATTTGCCACTGACTGTACATAGTATTAAAAGCATGCCTTATTGTACCAGGGCTAGGCCTGCCATCCCCACCATCGTCTGTTCCACCTCTCAGGTCATAATGAGTCATCAAATGCACCAAAATCTACATACAGACATACAGTATGTGCTTTTTGTTTGTTTGCTTTACTTGAGCAGTAAGAAAATGTACTGTATATTTTCAGTAGCTGCTCTTGCCACGGGCAAGAAGGCTTTTTGCCCAGGGCGCCGCTACCCTGAGGGCGCCGCCGCCGTGGCAAGAGACGCTACTAATCTACCCTCCCTCCCCACTCCCCGGCTGCAGCAAGCGCTGTGTGCGCCCGCTGCAGCCGGCGTCGCTGACTGACGCTAGAGGTCAAAATTGACCCTTAGTGTCAGTGCGGCGCTGCTATGGGAGATACATCATGACGTCTCTCCCATACAGAGAAACCGGCGCCCGGAGACAGCAGCAGCAGCGGTCCGGAAGCAGGAGCGAGGCTGGTAAGTATTGTGTTGGTTTTTTTAGGGTTTCAAAGCCGCGCTACTACAGGGAGCACATACTGGGGTCACTACTACAGGGGGCACATACAGGGGGCACAGCTACAAGGGGCACAGCTACTGGGGGCAGATCTACAGGGGGCACAACTACAGGGGGCACTGCTGTAGGGGGAACAGCTACTGGGGGCAAATCAACTGGGGGCACAGCTACAAGGGGCACTACTACAGGGGGCACTGCTACAGGGGGCACAGCTACAGGGGGCACTGCTACGGGGAAACAGGTACTGGGGGCAAATTAACTGGGGGCACAACTACTGGGGGCACAACTACTGTGGGCACAGCTACAGGGGGGCACAACTACTGGGGGCAAATCTACAGGGGGCACAACTACTGGGGGCACATACTGGGGGCACTGCTACTGGGGGCACTGCTACTGGGGGCACAGCTACAGGGGGCACTACTAAAGGGGGCACTACTACAGGGGGAACAGCTACTGGGGGGAAATTAACTGGGGGCACAGCTGCTGGGGGTACAGCTACTGGGGGCACAAGTACAGGGGGATAACTGTGGACACGCCCCTTCCCTATGAAGAAGCCACGCCCCTTCCCTATGAAGAAGCCACACCCATGTTTTGGGGCGTGCGCCCTTGGCGTGCACCAACTGTATTTTACCTGGAGGAAGGGTGGGGGGGTTGCGCCACAGGAAACTTTCGTCCTGGGTGCCACAAGGTCTAGAACCGGCCCTGTATATTTTATGGAAACAGGTGTCTAACTCAGTACTAGCCTCTTAAAGTACCCGAGTTGCATGCAAAATGGATTTGCTGTAGATTACAGCTATTGCAGGTGTTTATTACCTATAATTATATATGCGTGAGCTTTCTTTAATTAAATTAAGGTATTAGCCATCTAGTTTTATTTTCATACAATCATATACTCAAATCTTATATATTTTGTTTGGAGATAAGCCAATATAGTTTTGGGTCAAAAAATGTAACACTTCCTTTTTCTCACTTAAATATGAAATTGCTGGAAACCATGGGGGTCATTCCGAGTTGTTAGCTCGCTAGCTGCTTTTAGCAGCATTGCACATGCTAAGCCGCCGCCCTCTGGGAGTGTATCTTAGCATAGCAGAATTGCGAAAGATAAATTAGCAGAATTGCGAATAGAAATTTTTTAGCAGTTTCTGAGTAGCTCCAGACTTACTCACAGATTGTGATCAGCCCAGGCCGTTTCGTTCCTGGTTTGACGTCACACACACGCCCAGCGTTCGGCCAGCCACTCCCCCGTTTCTCCAGACACTCCCGCGTTTTTCCCTGACACGCCTGCGTTTTTCCGCACACTCCCAGAAAATGGCCAGTTTCCGCCCAGAAACACCCACTTCCTGTCAATCACACTCCGATCACTTCAACGATGAAAATTTACATGAGTAAATCTACTAAGTTTTGTGCTAAAATACTAACCGCGGGGGTAATTCTGAGTTGATCGCAGCAGCAAGTTTGTTAGCAATTGGGTAAAACCATGGCCCTCATTCCGAGTTGTTCGCTCGGTAAATTTTTTCGCATCGCAGCGATTTTCCGCTTAGTGCGCATGCGCAATGTCCGCAGTGCGACTGCGCCAAGTAAATTTGCTATGCAGTTAGGAATTTTACTCACGGTTTTTTCTTCGTTCTGGTGATCGTAATGTGATTGACAGGAAGTGGGTGTTTCTGGGCGGAAACTGGCCGTTTTATGGGTGTGTGCGAAAAAACGCTACCGTTTCTGGGAAAAACGCGGGAGTGGCTGGAGAAACGGAGGAGTGTCTGGGCGAACGCTGGGTGTGTTTGTGACGTCAAACCAGGAACGACAAGCACTGAACTGATCGCAGATGCCGAGTAAGTTTGAAGCTACTCAGAAACTGCTAAGAGGTGTGTAATCGCAATTTTGAGAATCTTTCGTTCGCAATTTTAAGAAGCTAAGATTCACTCCCAGTAGGCGGCGGCTTAGCGTGTGTAAAGCTGCTAAAAGCAGCTTGCGAGCGAACAACTCGGAATGAGGGCCATGGGCACTGCAGGGGAGGCAGATATAACATGTGCAGAGAGAGTTAGATTTGGGTGGGTTATATTGTTTCTGTGCAGGGTAAATACTGTCTGCTTTATTTTTACACTGCAATTTAGATTTCAGTTTGAATACACCCCACCCAAATCTAACTCTCTCTGCACATGTTACATCTGCCACCCCTGCAGTGCACATGGTTTTGCCCAATTGCTAACAAATTTGCTGCTGCGATCAACTCAGAATTAGGCCCTGCATGCGCACTGCGTACCATGCGCATGCACATTTTTGCCTTAATCGCTCCGTTGCGAAAATCGGAAACGAGCGATCAACTCGGAATGACCCCCCATATCCGATAGCATCTGGGGAACATGCAGAAGATCTGGCCTCTTTATGAAATAACTGTTATCAGAATCAGAATCAGCTTTATTGGCCAGGTATAATTGCGTATACTAGGAATTTGTCTTCGGTTTGCTATACAACAGCCAAGTAGGTAACACATAAGCAGGTGGGAAGGGGGGGCAAGTAAAGTCACACAGATAGGTATACCGTAGGGACACAAGTGAGTTATATGTATGTTTAGTCAGTCAATATTCAGTAGTTAAGCAGGTGGACCGCTTGGAGAAAGAAACTTTTGAGGCTTCTGGTGGACCCGGCGGGGATGGACCTGTAACGCCTGCCTGAAGGTTAGCAAGTTAAACATGCTGTGGCCTGGGTGTAGCTGGTCCTTTACTATCTTCGTTGCCTGCTTTTTAGCTCTGGACAGGTACAGGTCCTGGACTAAGGGAAGGTCGGCCCCAATGATCTTCTCTGTGGTTCTGACCACCTTTTGGAGCCTGCACCTGTCCCTCGCGCTGGCGGAGCCATACCATACCAGTATCGAGGAGCACAGTACTGACTCCACAAACGCGGAGTAGAAGAGGAGCAGAAGCTTCTGTGGGATGTTGAACTTCCTTAGTTGCCTAAGGAAGAACAACCCCTGCTGCGCTTTCCCAACAGTGGTGTCAGCTTTGGACCCGATTTAAGGTCCCGGTAGATTGTGGTCCCTAAGAACTTGAAGGAGTCCTCTAGCGATACTACACTGGCAGCAATTGTTAGCGGAGGTGCACTAGCTGACTTCTTCCTGAAGTCCACTATCATCTCAACAGTTTTGAGGGGGTTGAGCTTAAGGTTGTTGCGGCTGCACCACTGGGCCAATCAGTCTACTTCCCATCTATAGGCTGATTCGTCCCGAGTCCGATGACAGTGGTGTCGTTGGCGAATTTGATGATCTTTACTGATTGTGCCTCTGAGGTGCAGTCATTTATATACAGGGAGAAGAGCAGGGGTGAGAGGACACAGCCCTGAGGGTCCCCTGTACTAATGGACCGTGCTTGAGAGGTGAATTCCCCCGCTTTCACCAGATGTGTCCTATCTGTTAGGAAGTCTACTATCCAGAAACAGGTAGCTTCTGGGACCACTAGGCAAAGTAATTTGGGGTGGAGGATGCTGGGGATGATTGTATTGAAGGCCGAGCTGAAATCGACAAACAGGTCCATCGCGTAGGTACCGGGAATGTCAAGATACTGTAGAATGTAGTGCATGCCCAGGTTGACTGCATCCTCAACAGACTGATTCGATCGATAGGCAAACTGTAGGGGTTCCAGTTGGGAGCCAGTCACAGTTTTCTGATGATTCAAAACCAGACGCTCAAACATTTTCATGACCACAGATGTCAGTGCTATCGGCCTGTAGTCATTCAGGTTCATGATAGAGGGTCTCTTGGGGACCAGGACGATAGTGGACCTTTTGAGGCAGGAAGGGAGTTTCTGTAGCTCCAGCGATTTGTTGAAGATCTTGGAGAATATGGGGGCGAGCTGACCCGCACACTGCTCTCAGGGCAGATGGTGACACTCCGTCAGGACCCGAAGCTTTCCTTTCGAACAGTGCCTCCAACTCTTCTTGGGTGACTTGCAGTGCCTGGAGTTGGCCGTCGGTGTTCGGGGCATCGCAGAGGTGATTGTTTGGGTCGCAGGGGACTTCTTTTGTGAACCTGCAATAAAAGTGGTACAGCTTGTCTGCTAGGTCTTGGTGCATGGTGGTGGACTTCAATGTTTTCTTGTAGTTGGTTATGGATTGCATTCCTTTCCTTACAGATACTGGCTCATTGGTGGTGAGATCGTTTATCAGCTTGTCCGAGAACCACTTTTTTGCTAGCCTGATTTCTTTAGTCAGAGAGTTCCTACTTTGGTTGTATAGTGCTCTGTCACCACTGCTATAAGCCGCCTCTTTGGCCTGATGAAGTTGCCTGAGCTGGACGTTGAACCATGGTTTGTTGTTGTTGTAAATGTGTTAAGTCTTGGTAGGTACACACATGTCCTCACAGTAGCTGATGTAGGATGTGACAGTGTCTGTCAGGTTGTTCAGCTCGGTTGCCGAGGCTTCAAAGACCCCCCATTCCTTGCAGTTGAAGCAGGCCTGGAGCTTCAACTTAGCCTCGTTGGTCCATTTCTTAACAGTCTTGAGGACAGGCTTAACCACTCTCAGCTTCTGTGTATAGGTAGGGAGTAGGTGGACGAGGCAGTGGTCAGATAGGTCGAGTGCAGCACGCGGGATAGACCGGAAGGCAGACTTGAGGGTAGTGTAGCAGTGGTCAAAGGTGCGCCCTTCTCTAGTGGGACACGTGACTTGTTGTTTGTACTTAGGTAGCTCCTTGCTCAGGTTAGTTCTGTTGAAGTCGCCCAGCACTATAAGCAGAGAGTCTGGGTGTTTTTGTTCTATTTTGGATACGCATACGACCAGGTGGTGCATGGCTTCGTTTGCGCAGGCGTGGGGGTGGGTGTACACTCCCACAAATTCCGGGGGGAATAAAAGAGGTTACAGTTGATACTTAGGTGAGAGCTCCATGATTTGCCTAGGATCGTGACATTGGTGCACCATCTGTCATTGATGTAGAAGCAGATGCCATCACCCTTTGTTTTTCCTGTGAAAACCTTGGAGCAATCGGCCCTGAAGAGACCAAAGCCCGGCAGAGACATCGGGTTGTCCACAATATGGTCGTCCAGCCACGTCTCCGTAAAGCAGAGGACGGACGAGCCTGTAATGCCTGACCCTGCGCTGCCCAGAAGAAGGGACAGTTCATAGAACTTGTTGACCAGTAAGCGCACATTCGAGAGCAGAATCACAGGGAAGTGCAGACTGGTGCCCTAGCCACTGCCACCTCACTAGGGCGCCTGCGCGACAGCCTCTCCTCTGAGCCCAGGTCCTTCTACTAGGGCCGACATGAGGGCCTCCGTCATTCTCTTTCCGGGGCTGCCGATCTGCCCGTCAGTCACCGCACAGGTTCGCAGCCCCTCGGTCATCCACTTCAGCGCCCACGACATCTGCATCCCTGCCACACAGGGCAGCAAGGGTCGCTGATCTGCCCGCCGACAGGTCTGAACATGGGGGAAGCACTGCAGGAGCACTCCAACTTAGGAGAGTTTCCCTGCTGTATTTGGTCACCGGCGAGGTAGACAAGGGCAGGGAAAAACAAGGGGAAACAGGTATTTTGGCTGAGATGCATAGCTCTGGGACAGGCATCTGCGGCTCCATCTTGGATTGTAATGTTATGATGAGACATAATGTAATGTTTATTTTTACGATTATTTTTTATTAATATTATTATTAATGATAATAATAATAATAATAATAATAATAATAATAACAGGCTTCCCTTCTCGCCCCTGGCTACAGCCCAGCCAGTGGTGATTGATGGGTGATCTTTAGGAAGTTCTTCACAAAGTGAAAGGAAAGTTATGTAGTTTTATACAGTTAAAAGAAAAAGTTTATTTTATATAGAAGCTCCAGATTTTGAGATAAGCTGCAATTTTATCCTCAACATTTCTCGACTGCTAGAGTCTATTAGGTGAGTTTTATAAGTTTGCTTTTTGCGCTGTACACTTTATTGTAATGTAATGTAGGAGTGTAGCACCCTAAAACGTTAATTCATTAAATCACTGCTATTTTTCACGAAAAGAACTAAGTGCTGCCTTGTCCATTACCTGCATATTTGGGGGTGCTATCCCTCTAAGTAGGGCATAGTATGCAAATTATAAATGTTACTTCAATGCTGATTGGTTGCCATGGGCACCTCCTCAACTGGATCACTTCTCCACTCTTTTCACGGCTTAGTACATCTCCCCCTTAGTCACCCCTTCAGCGGTGACAGCAGGTTTTCCTAGTCCTATGCAGCTTCAGCGTTGAGATTTTTTTTTTTTTACAAACTTTACTAACAACCAACAAATGAGACAGAGAGCTTAGTGCCTGTCACCTTAGTAACACTAGGGTCATTTAGTCCTGTCATAGGTCCCTGTGACAGCGCCTATATTCTATCCTGCTATTAGCGCAAGCAGGCAGAAGGCATAGAAAACCCTTTAGTATACATTGAATCACGACATGTACAGTGATCGTCTCTGTCTTTTTTCTTGGGAGGAACTACATGGATGCTATAATACTGTATACATTCCGTTTTAAAAGCTTGGCCAAGAATTGGGAAATAGGGCTACATTTAGATTAACTACAAGCTGTGTGTTTTCTACTAAACTGCACTTAAGCAATGCTACAGGGTTGAGTCCTGTGTTTAGAAAAGCATTATAAGTAGAGTCATGTTAAATGTGGCCAAGTACTGATGTTACAATAAACAAGGACTTACTGCATACTTGCCTACTTTTGAAAACTAGTTTCAGGGAGATTCAAGGCGGCAGCAGAACGCGCCGTGCAGGGGTGGTCCTAGCTCCACCCAAGGGGCGTGTCTAGTTCCGCCTATGGGTGTATTTATTGCAATCGGGTATATACACACATACATACATACATACATACATATACACACACACACACACACAGTAGTTGAAGTGGAAGTTTTGAAGAGGGGGTATGGAAAAGTGAAGGTTGTAACAATGTGCGCGCCGAAGGCGTGCGCTCCAGAAAAGGGAGTGTGGCCACGCACAAGATGCGTGTCCTTAAGTGTAGTTTACCACACCATATACCCCTTATACACCACAACAGTAGGACCCCTTATACTATCTAGTACTGATGCCGCTTACACATTATACCACACAGTATGAGCTGAAATTCACATTATAGCACACTGAATGAGACGAAATTCACATTATACCAAACAGTATGAGCCAAAATTCACATACGACACACAGTATGAACCAAAATTCAGATATGCCACAGGGGCGGTCTTCAGGTTGCCGGCGGCCGAGCCTCCAACGACCACCATACCGGCGCCGGAATCCCGACCGCCGGCATACCAACAACTTTTCTCCCTCTTGGTGGTCCACAACCCCCCTGGAGGGAGAATAGATAACGGAGCTCATTTGCGCTCGCCCAGCTGTCGATATGCAGGCGGTCAGGATTCCAGCGCCGGTTGCTGGTCGCCGGGAGCCCGACCGCAACACATACTACACTCATGCCACACACGCTATGAGCCGAGATACACATTACACCACACGGTATGAGCCAAAATTCACATTATGCTACACAGTATGAGCCACAATTCACACGTAATGGGACAAAATTCACATTATGCAACATGAAATGAGCCAAAATTCAGTGACAGGGAGAGTGACAGCAGGGACATAGGGACAGGGAGTGTGACAGAGGGACAGGGAAGTGACAGAGAGAGGGACAGCAAGGACATATAGTAAGGAGAGAGAAAGGCAGCAGTGCAAGATTACCTAATGAGCAGCGGCGGTGCAGAGGAGGCTGTGGTCGGCGGTGCGGAGGATGAGGATGCTGTGGTCGGCGGCAGTGAGGAGGAAGAATTTGTGGGCGGAGGAGGCGGCTGTGGGCTGCGGTGCAGGGGAGGCGGCTGTGGTCAACAGCCTTCAGTCCGGCTCCGGTCCACCTATGACCGCCGCTATTTCAAATCTGACACGGACCGGCAGCCTGAGAGATCCAATTAGTGCGTTAATTGTGACGAATTTGAATAAATGCGGCAGCAGGGGTCTTCAGTCAGTGCCGTATGCCATACCGGTGTATACCGGGCCACTTCGAGCACTGTATGTATGTATATATATATATATATATATATATACACACACACACATACATATTACACACAGCACCATAATACATTGCATTATACACAGCCCCCTCCCACTTACTACACACAGTACCTTATTACATTACATTATACACACACCCCCTCCCCATATTACACCGAGAACCACATCATACACAGCCCACTACCCCATATTACACCCAGTACATTACACTATACCCCCCCATATTACCCACAGTGCCATATTATATAACACACAGCATACACAGAACCCTTCACCCATATTACACCCAGTACATTACATTATACCCCCCCCCACACACACACACACACACACACACAATTACCCACAGTGCCATATTAGTGATACACACAGCATACACAGACCCCCTTCCCCCATATTACACCCAGTACCAGATTATATAATTTTATAGACAGTATCCTCCTTTCTCATATTACACCCAGTCAGTTCCACATTACATTCCCCCATTACATACAGCACTCACTTGGCTAGTGGACTGGAGGCCCCAGCTCCAGGACAGTGTGGGAAGGCAGCAGTGAGAGCCGAGGAGCAGACACAGAGGAGAGCTGCTGCTGCTGCTGGGCTGATACACGCAGCCAGCCCTCTCTGAGTGTGGTGGGAGGGGCCAGCCACAGGGAAGCACACCCCTGATTGAGACGGCTTCTCAGTGTGCAGTGTGCCGATGCAACATACACACAACACTGCGGTGGCCGGCCATGAAGTCTCCCGTGCAGGCCCCGCCCCCTGGCTTCTCCGGACTTGCGCATGCGCAGTACTGCATTTTCGGGAAAGGACCCTTAAAATCCGGGGGGGCTGGCAAGGTTTGCGGGGCAGCGGGAGGCTCAGTTAAAAATCGGGAGCCTCCCGCTGAATGCGGGAGGGTAGGCAAGCCTGACTTACTGGTATCCATGAAACCTTGTACAGATTCTGGTTAAAAAAAGAATAAGCATAATTTCTCAACAGAGACTACACACAAGCCCATCTTGAGTGGACACACTGATGCTATTTTAATATGTGATCCTGTTCTCCTCGAAGTGGTGAAGTGTTAATAACAATGCTACTGTTATCCATTTGGTTATGTTACACTAAGCATAGGCACATAGGCACTGCCCTTTTTGCGCATAGGGGCGTGGCTTTGTACAGCGGTGCGCGATGACGTCATCGCGCACCGCACAGCAAAGGTCCTCTCCATGAAGGGAAACTAGACGCTACGCATCTAGTTCCCTTCACAGGGGGACACAGCCGGGGGACACAGCCGGCAGCGGAGGGCACAGCAGTAGTGGATCTTGCCATGGTGCGGCACCCTCCGGAAGGCGGCGCCCCGGGCAAAAGTCCTGCTTGCCCGTGGCAAGATCCGCTAGTGCTGCGCCCTCCGCTGCCCGCTGTGTCACATAGGCCACATTAAGGGGGGGGCGCAGGGCATACTGTATCCCGGGCCCACCTTTGTCAAAGAGCCCTCGGCCTGAGCACAATGACATTGATAGCTTTCCCTCTTATGCAGCAGAATGCAAACAGCACAGTATGCAGTGCAGGCAGTGACACAGGAGTATCAGGTTTCAAGAGCTACCGACAGCTTTCTGACCAGAGGAGAGATAGGAGGGTGGAGAGAACTGTAATACCGCTTTCACATCGCAAATGCCGGATTCCACCCGGTAAAAGAAACGTGTCCTTACCGGGTGGGATCCGGCATTTGCTCCCTTCTGCTGGCTTTCCGACCCGGCAATATACCGGGTCGGTTGCCATAGCAGCGGGGGAACGCAGCAGCAGCAGGGGCGGGGGTGGAGGCGGCGCTGGGAGATGAGCTCATCTCCTGCGCCGCCTCTCCCTATGCTGTGAATGGGAACCGTGTCGCATCGACACGGCTCCCATTCACACTGCACCTGACCCGGTAATCAACCCGGGTATAATCCTTCTTTTATACCGGGTTGAATTACCGGGTCAGGCGACCCGCTAATTCTCAGAAAGTGCTTTCACATCGCACACTGACCCGTGTCGACACGGCAATATGCCGTGTCGATACCGGGTTATTTGTGCGATGTGAAAGGGGTATAAGTGACAAAGGGATCCCAGCTACTAATACTTCTTGCTTAACCTGTTATCTAATGAGGGTTTAAGGAGAGGTAAACACACACAGATTCCTCCTGAGTCCTGTCCCAGTGTGTAAGTAGTACAGAGGCAGCTGCTATTCTTGCATGTGATGAGATAAATTATAGATTTTATTTTACTATGTGTATTTTAAGATTGTTTAAGATGTCTTTGTTCCACTACAAAAACATTTTATAAAATAATTGTCTTTCAATTAGATGACACTACAAACAGTATCTAGGCATTAGTAAACTATCAATTGAATCTAATATACACCATTGATTTAAATTTAATATACAGATGTGTCCTCTAACATCTTTGCTTCCTGCACTACAAGACACATTACACAGAACATGTGAGTGCCGTGTGACTCTGTAGCGCTGAGCGTTTTTTATTTTGTGTTTTTTCCATGAAAATGCGCAAATTTATGTAATAGGACATACACACAGCTTCTGATGACTAAAATTATATGCAGCATGCCTATATTCTGTGTGTCACTGTGACTGTATTTGCATACAAACTGCTATACCACAGTATTTTCATAGAATACAGATTCAGCCGTAATTACACACAGAATATAGGCATGCCACTAGTGGCGTAACTAGAAATTATTCTCCCCCAAGCCAAAACATTCTCTGGTGCCCCCCCTCCCCCCACCCATAATTGCCACTAGAAAAGAGATGAATCGGTGCATGCTGCGAAAAGGGGCGTGACCTTGTTGAAATGGGTGTGGTTTGTTTAAGGGGCATGTCATTGCAGGAAAAGACTACCTTATACCCCAGTTTTGCAACCTGCACGCCCAAACATTGGCCACCACAGGAAAAAAAATAATTCTTAATCATGTCCCTTACATTATTTGTCATTTTTCCTCCTTACAGTAATGCCCAGTATACATTATGCCACATACTGCAATGGCCCTTACACATTATGCCACACACAATAATGCCCATTACACAATATATTTTTTTTGATATAATTATAATTATAACTATATAAGAGAGCGCAAGGTGCTGAATTGATAAATACAATTTATTATAATGTTTAAAAAATATTAAATACAATCAATAAACAAGAAATTAACTGATTAAGGAGCATAAGATCGACTGACCATCCTAGTAATTAATAGGAATGTCCCATTTTTTGTGAAGCATGGAGTATCCAATTAGTATTAGTGGAACTAATACAGAGTATTAATGAAGAGACGTCTCACTTCAAGCTCTGTTTAGAATACAAAGTCCACCGTGGATTAAAATGCCTCCGTAGCAGTTATACTGGAAAAGGTATGTACTATAAGGGAATTTAGACGCCACCCTTGATGAGATTGATATTGATATCTCCAAGCCAACGTACTGCTTCACTTTTCAACCCCCACACATAACACTGGAAGCTCACCACAGAAAAGATGAACAGAAGCCGTGTCCTGTAGCAGTCAGGAGGCCAGATAATGCGGGAGCAGCGGTGTGGAGACGATGGCAGGTCTCAGATATCGATAACACCGCAAGAGTGGAGACGATGGCAGGTCTCAGGTGTCTGCAGCACCGCAGGTGTAATGATGGAAACAAGCCGTATCCTGTAGCACTCTGGAGGCCAGGCAATGCGGGAGTAGCAGTGTGGAGACGATGGCAGGTCTCTAGTGTGGTAATGAGCGGACGTTGGCAGGTCCCGGGGGGGGAAGCAGACACGGCTGTTGGTGGCGGAGATGGTCGACAGTCAGCCCAGCAACAATTGTAGAGATGGTCAGGACCATAAAGTTGTAGCTCCAGCCCTAATTAACGCGTTTCTCCGACTTAGGGGCAGTCGGTTTCATCAGAATGAGTTCCTGTGCTTTAGAAGTAGCTGATATTTAAAGGGATCATCATCCAATGAGAGACGCCTCGTGTTGAAAACAGATAGAATTTTATCCACTATATTAGATGAGAAACCGTGTATAACATTCAAAAGAGCTGCAAATTTACAAACGTATCTTGCCCCTAGTCATTTCAAAACCTTGGACACTAATTCAATAGCTAGTAAGAATATGTGGCTACAGAGACCGAAAAGGCCTCATGGGTGCTATAAATGTAAGAAACTGAGGTGTGATACTTGCTTATTCATAATGGATAAGACTACTAAAGTCCATTCACATACTTATGGCACACAATTTGAGATACGGGGCAGCATTGATTGTAGAACGGATTATGTTGTTTATGCTATAAGCTGTATCTGTGGGGTACAATATGTGGGTCGGACGATACGTTTGTTACACATTAGGTTTTTGGAACATAAGAATAATATTAAAAGAGGTACTAGTCAACACAGTCTAGTTAGGCATATTTTAGATAACCATGATGGAGATGTCAAATGTATAAGTATACAGGGTATTGAACATATTGAACCTACTACTAGGGGTGGCGATAGATATAATCGCCTATGTAAGCGAGAGGCCTTTTGGATACATATGCTTGGTACTCTCTTTCCAGATGGTCTAAATGACTGTATCGAAATGAATAACATCTGATTTAGGGGATTCAATATATAAACTTGATAAAGTGGTTGTCATTGGACGTATCTATACTAATGATTTCCCTCAACTGATGAGTGAATACCAGTCAACTTTCAAGGTTTCAAATACATCTACATTGCGAGCTGTATCAATGTGGTAGACATTATACTAAGTAAATATTCTGTATGTATATATATCCATTTACAGGTGCTATGCATCATCATTCTTATAAAATATATTTTTTTCATATGTCCTTTCTGAATTGTAATGGACAATGGATTATGACTCTGTAAGGGGGTTAATTTAATTAATTTAATTGAACTTGGGTTCTATATTTTTATTTATTTTTTGTTCATAATAGTAATAATGGAATTATAGAACAAAATAATAATGACTAATTGTAAGTGTCTCTGTGGTGGTATTTGAACCCGGGTCTGTGCAGTTGGGAGCTTGTGGTATTAGTGTGGTGAGCCACAGGGACTTTTACAAACCAATGCTAACAATAGGTATATTTCACTAATATATAAGAATTATGTAAGTTATTTATCTCTCTGTGCTGCCTGCTAGATTGTATTTTATTTTATTTTATTTTATTTACTTAACTAATTATTTATTAATTATTAGATAGTTATAATTGTTTAGTTAGAAAGTGTAGAATGGTAATGGTCTTGCTATAAATTTGAAAGCACAATGGTTATGGTCTGTATTTTGAATTATATGTATAACTAGGTTCACACTGGTATTAATTGATTCAGGTGCTTTTAATCCAAAGTAAGTGCTTAGGAGGCGTCTCTCATTGGATGATGATCCCTTTAAATATCAGCTACTTCTAAAGCACAGGAACTCATTCTGATGAAACCGACTGCCCCTAAGTCGGAGAAACGCGTTAATTAGGACTGGAGCTACAACTTTATGGTCCTGACCATCTCTACAATTGTTGCTGGGCTTAAGAGATATTCCTTCGCCCTTAGTTACGGTACACACCAAATGTATTACACTATCTATTGGCAACTCTCTATACACTGGCATACATGCATGTTTGATTCTTCACTCTCTCAATGTTGTACATGGATAGATATGCTGTCACTGTTATTTAACAGTTAACTACGATATGTACCGATATGTGATTCCTGTAATGTATATCTTACGAATATCTTGTTAAAAGTACAAAACTCAATAAAACTTTTTCTCAAAAAAAAAAAAAAAAACAATTGTTGCTGGGCTGACTGTCGACCATCTCCGCCACCAACAGCCGCGTCTGCTTCCCCCCCCGGGACCTGCCAACGTCCGCTCATTACCACACTAGAGACCTGCCATCGTCTCCACACTGCTACTCCCGCATTGCCTGGCCTCCAGAGTGCTACAGGATACGGCTTGTTTCCATCATTACACCTGCGGTGCTGCAGACACCTGAGACCTGCCATCGTCTCCACTCTTGCGGTGTTATCGATATCTGAGACCTGCCATCGTCTCCACACCGCTGCTCCCGCATTATCTGGCCTCCTGACTGCTACAGGACACGGCTTCTGTTCATCTTTTCTGTGGTGAGCTTCCAGTGTTATGTGTGGGGGTTGAAAAGTGAAGCAGTACGTTGGCTTGGAGATATCAATATCAATCTCATCAAGGGTGGCGTCTAAATTCCCTTATAGTACATACCTTTTCCAGTATAACTGCTACGGAGGCATTTTAATCCACGGTGGACTTTGTATTCTAAACAGAGCTTGAAGTGAGACGTCTCTTCATTAATACTCTGTATTAGTTCCACTAATACTAATTGGATACTCCATGCTTCACAAAAAATGGGACATTCCTATTAATTACTAGGATGGTCAGTTGATCTTATGCTCCTTAATCAGTTAATTTCTTGTTTATTGATTGTATTTAATATTTTTTAAACATTTTAATAAATTGTATTTATCAATTCAGCACCTTGCGCTCTCTTATATAGTTATAATTATAATTATATCAAAACAAATATACTGTGTTTTTAGGTGTTACAGACACCTTATATGGGAGCTGCAGTTTATGTACTAATATATTAGTGTGAACACATTTATTTTATTTTATTTTATTATAGCGCCTGTATTGATTTTGCTTTAATAGTAACGTCAATTAGTTGTTACATTACACAATATGCCACACACCGTAATGCCTATGACACATTATGCCACGCATCGCAATGCCCGTTATACATTATTCTACACATTGCAATGCCCCTGAGACATTATAGCACATACAATGCCTGTGATACAGTATACCACACACCGTCATGCCTTTGACACATTATGACACACACCGCAATGCCCGTTATACCTTATGTCACACACTGCAATGCCCCTGAGACATTTTACCACATACCACAATGCCCGTGATATAGTATACCACACACCGTAATGCCTGTGACACATTATGACACACACTGCAATGTCCGTGACACATTATGACATACACCGTAATGTCCGTGATACATTATGCCACAGACCGCAATGCACATTACACATTAAGCCCTACAGTAAGGCTTTCAATTACTTTTAAATTGCCTGCTCATTGCCAGGGGTTTCATGCTCTTGGTTCCATGCATGGTGCCAGGGGTTTTCATGCTCAGGGTGTCATGCTCATTGCCAGGGGTTTCATGCGCTAGGTGTTGTGCTTGTTGTCAGGGGTATCATGGGCTGGGTGTCAAGCTCGTTGCCAGAGGGTAATATTCATTGCCAGGGGTTTCATGCATTGGGTGTCATGCTCGTTGCTAGGGGGTAATGCTTGTTGCCATGGATTTCATGAGCTGGGTGTCGTGCTTGTTACCAGGGGGTAATGCTTGTTGCTAGGGTTGTGCCCCCAGTGCCACATATGCCCCCAATGCCAGATATTCCCCCACAGTATCAGATACACATAAGCCCCCAGTGCCAAATATGCCCCCCAGTGCCAGATACACATATGCCCCTAGTGCCTCATATACCCCCTCAGTGCCAGCTACACACATGCCCCAAGTGCCAAATATGCCCCCCCAGTCCCAGGTACACACCCTCCCCCCGCTCACCACTGCTGTGCTGTCCGGGACAGAGGGCACAGTCCGGAAAAGGAGGGCACAGCACGCCCCTCTCATGTGTCCATCCTGTTTCTCCGGGATCGTGTCTGTCAAATTATGCGCCAGTTCATGAGCCAATCAGAGCTCGCGGACTGGAAGCTGCGGCTCCTGATTGGCTGCCGGTCCGCGAGCTCTGATTGGCTCACAAACCGGCACTTCATTTGACAGACACGCCGCCGCCGGAGACACAGGAGTCAGGACGGACACAGGAGAGGCGCTCGCTGTGCCCTCCTTCCCGGACTCCCTCACACACAGCACAGTAGCAATCAGTGGCGGCACCCCCGCAGCCCTTCGCCTCCAAGCCTCCGCAATGGCTGCAGGGGTGGTAGTTATGCAACTGCTTGCCACATATCATTTTAATTAGCATATCATTTTAATTATGCTTGTGCATCCTATTACATTACTTTGTGCCTAAGATTTCATGGAAAAAGATTTCATGCCATTTCATGGAAAAAGCGCAAAAAAGACACTCAGCGCGACATTATGGGCAGTTTAGCGTGACTGCAGCAAGGATGTAAGAGGACACATCTGTATACAATCTATGCCTTCCATCATGGCCCATTCCAGTAGGGACAAAATGCTCTCTACCTGGACTTTCTTCATAAGTTAAGCAATCACCTGGGGTGAAACACCTTTCTTATCAATTAAATAATTAATCAATCATATATTAAAGGAAGTCCATGTAGAGAGCATTTTGTCACCACTGGAATCGGTCATGTTGGGAGGTATGCACAATCTAACATACACCTCCCCCCACCACCACCACCCCTTGCACCGGGGCTCACCTTTCTTAAGTGCCCAAGGCACCCCCATAGACACTAACCTACTGTAGTTGTCAGGTTGGCTACTGATTATTTGAAACTCAGGAATGCTAGAAAACAAGTAGGGCCGACCCAATCTTATTTGGTTTGTAAGTAAATATAAATTTTGGTGCCCCCTGATGGGATAACATTTTTAAAGGGAATGCATGCGCTGATGCAAAAAGGGGTGTGGTCTCACAGGAAAGGGGCTTGGCCACATAACTGTACCCCCAAGGGTACAGGGCGATAGTGGGTTTAAAGGGAGATAGTCGGTGACTGGTAAGGCTGGGGTGACAGGTAGATAGTGGGTGACTGAGGCAGGGGTGACAGGTAGATAGTGGGAGACTAAGGCAGGGGTGACAGGGAGGTAATGGGTGACTGAGGCGGGGGTGACAGGTAGATAGTGGGTGACTGAGGCAGAGGTTACAGAGAGATAGTGGTTGACTGAGGCATGGGTGACAGGGAGATAATGGGTGACTGAGGCGGGGTGACAGGTAGATAGTGGGTGACTGAGGCAGGGGTGACAGGTAGCTAGTGGGCGACTGAGGCAGAGGTTACAGAGAGATAGTGGTTGACTGAGGCATGGGTGACAGGGAGATAGTGGGTGACTGAGCCAGGGGTGATGGAGATAGTGAATGACTGAGGCAGGGGTGACAGGGAGGCAGTGAGTGACTGAGGCAGGGGTGACAGGGAGATAGTGAATGACTGAGGCAGGGGTGACAGGGAGACAGTGAATGACTGAGGCAGGGGTGACAGGGAGATAGTGAATGACTGGGGCAGGGGTGACAAGGAGATAGTGGGTGACTGACACAGGGGTGACAGGGAGATAGTGGGTGACTGAGGCAGAGGTGACAGGGAGATAGTGGGTGACTGATGCTGGGGTGACAGGCAGATAATGGGTGACTGATGCAGGGGTGGCAGGGATATAGTGACAAAAGACATTGTACAGGGACCAGGGGTACACTGACACACACGAGGGGCAGGGAGATAGTGAGTGACTGAGACAGGGGTGACAGGGGGATATTGACAAGAGATATTGGGGGTAATTCTGAGTTGATCGCAGCAGCAAATTTGTTAGCAGTTGGGCAAAACCATGTGCACTGCAGGTGGGGCAGATATAACATTTGCAGAGAGAGTTAGATTTAGGTGGGTTATTTTGTTTCTGTGAAGGGTAAATATACTGGCTGCTTTCTTTTTACACTGCAATTTAGATTTCAGTTTGAACACACCCCACCCAAATCTAACGCTCTCTGCACATGTTATATCTGCCCCACCTGCAGTGCACATGGTTTTGCCCAACTGCTAACAAATTTGCTGCTGCGATCAACTCTGAATTTGGCTCGTTGTTCAGGGACCAGGGGCACACTGACACACACACACACACACACACACACACACACACACACACACACATACACACAATCTACAGGGATCAATGGCACACTGACACACACATTTTACAGGGACCAGAGGCACACTAACACAGAGTAAGGAATACATCTGTGTGCCTTAATTATTTTTCTCTAACGTCCTAGTGGATGCTGGGGACTCCGTCAGGACCATGGGGAATAGCGGCTCCGCAGGAGACAGGGCACAAAAGTAAAAGCTTTAGGATCAGGTGGTGTGCACTGGCTCCTCCCCCTATGACCCTCCTCCAAGCCTCAGTTAGATTTTTGTGCCCGGCCGAGAAGGGTGCAATCTAGGTGGCTCTCCTAAAGAGCTGCTTAGAGTAAAAGTTTCTTAGGTTTTTTATTTTCAGTGAGTCCTGCTGGCAACAGGCTCACTGCTACGAGGGACTTAGGGGAGAGAAGTGAACTCACCTGCGTGCAGGATGGATTAGCTTCTTAGGCTACTGGACACCATTAGCTCCAGAGGGAGTCGGAACACAGGTCTCACCCTGGGGTTCGTCCCGGAGCCGCGCCGCCGACCCCCCTTGCAGATGCCGAAAAGTGAAGAGGTCCAGAAACGGCGGCAGAAGACTCTTCAGTCTTCATAAGGTAGCGCACAGCACTGCAGCTGTGCGCCATTGTTGTCAGCACACTTCATAGCAGCGGTCACTGAGGGTGCAGGGCGCTGGGGGGGCGCCCTGGGCAGCAATGATAGTACCTTATTCTGGCTAAAAATACATCACATATAGCCCCTGGGGGCTATATGGATGTATTTAACCCCTGCCAGGTCTCAGAAAAACGGGAGAAGAAGCCCGCCGAAAAGGGGGTGGGGCCTATTCTCCTCAGCACACAGCGCCATTTTCCCTCACAGAAATGCTGGTGGGAAGGCTCCCAGGCTCTCCCCTGCACTGCACTACAGAAACAGGGTTAAAACAGAGAGGGGGGGCACTTATTTGGCGATATGTATATATATATTAAAATGCTATAAGGGAAAAACACTTATATAAAGGTTTTACCTGTATAATTATAGCGTTTTTGGTGTGTGCTGGCAAACTCTCCCTCTGTCTCCCCAAAGGGCTAGTGGGGTCCTGTCCTCTATCAGAGCATTCCCTGTGTGTGTGCTGTGTGTCGGTACGTGTGTGTCGACATGTATGAGGACGATGTTGGTGAGTAGGCGGAGCAATTGCCTGAAATGGTGATGTCACTCTCTAGGGAGTCGACACCGGAATGGATGGCTTATTTAAGGAATTACGTGATAATGTCAACACGCTGCAAGGTCGGTTGACGACATGAGACGGCCGGCAAACAAATTAGTACCTGTCCAGGCGTCTCAAACACCGTCAGGGGCTGTAAAACGCTCATTTACCTCAGTCGGTCGACACAGACACGGACACTGACTCCAGTGTCGACGGTGAAGACACAAACGTATTTTCCTTTAGGGCCACACGTTACATGTTAAGGGCAATGAAGGAGGTGTTACATATTTCTGATACTACAAGTACCACAAGAAGGGTATTATGTGGGGTGTGAAAAAACTACCTGTAGTTTTTCCTGAATCAGATAAATTAAATGAAGTGTGTGATGATGCGTGGGTTTCCCCCGATAGAAAATTATTGGCGGTATACCCTTTCCCGCCAGAAGTTAGGGCGCGTTGGGAAACACCCTTTAGGGTGGATAAGGCGCTCACACGCTTATCAAAACAAGTGGCGGTACCGTCTCCAGATAGGGCCGCCCTCAAGGAGCCAGCTGAGAGGCTGGAAAATATCCTAAAAAGGTATATACACACATACTGGTGTTATACTGCGACCAGCGATCGCCTCAGCCTGGATGGGCAGCGCTGGGGTGGCTTGGTCGGATTCCCTGACTGAAAATATTGATACCCTTGACAGGGACAGTATTTTATTGACTATAGAGCATTTAAAGGATGCATTTCTATATATGCGAGATGCACAGAGGGATATTTGCACTCTGGCATCAAGAGTAAGTGCGATGTCCATATCTGCCAGAAGATGTTTATGGACACGACAGTGGTCAGGTGATGCAGATTCCAAACGGCACAAAGATGTATTGCCGTATAAAGGGGAGGAGTTATTTGGGGGTCGGTCCATCGGACCTGGTGGCCACGGCAACTGCTGGGAAATCCACCGTTTTTACCCTAAGTCACATCTATGCAGAAAAAGACACCGTCTTTTCAGCCTCAGTCCTTTCGTCCCCATAAGCATATCTGCCCAGGGATAGAGGAAAGGGAAGAAGACTGCAGCAGGCAGCCCATTCCCAGGAACAGAAGCCTTCCACCGCTTCTGCCAAGTTCTCAGCATGACGCTGGGGCCGTACAGGACCCCTGGATCCTACAAGTAGTATCCCAGGGGTACAGATTGGAAAGTCGAGACGTTTCCCCTCGCAGGTTCCTGAAGTCTGCTTTACCAACGTCTCCCTCCGACAGGGAGGCAGTATTGGAAACAATTCACAAGCTGTATTTCCAGCAGGTGATAATCAAAGTACCCCTCCTACAACAAGGAAAGGGGTATTATTCCACACTATATTGTGGTACTGAAACCAGAAGGCTCGTGAAGACCTATTCTAAATCTAAAATATTTGAACACTTACAAAGGTTCAAATCAAGATGGAGTCACTCAGAGCAGTGATAGCGAACCAGGAAGAAGGGGACTATATGGTGTCCCGGGACATCAGGGATGCTTACCTCCATGTCCCAATTTGCCCTTCTCACCAAGGGTATCTCAGGTTCGTGGTACAGAACTGTCACTATCAGTTTCAGACGCTGCCGTTTGGATTGTCCACGGCACTCCGGGTCTTTACCAAGGTAATGCCCGAAATGATGATTCTTCTTCGAAGAAAATGGACGACCTCCTGATAAGAGCAAGGTCCAGAGAACAGTTGGAGGTCGGAGTAGCACTATCTCAAGTAGTTCTACGACAGCACGGGTGGATTCTAAATATTCCAAAACCGCAGTTGTTTCCGACGACACGTCTACTGTTCCTAGGGACTGGACACAGTCCAGAAAAAGGTGTTTCTCCCGGAGGAGAAAGCCAGGGAGTTATCCAAGCTAGTCAGGAACCTCCTAAAACCAGGAAAAGTGTCAGTGCATCATTGCACAAGAGTCCTGGGAAAAATGGTGGCTTATTACGAAGCGATTCCATTCGGCAGATTCCACGCAAGAACTTTTCAGTGGGATCTGCTGGACAAATGGTCCGGATCGCATCTTCAGATGCATCAGCGGATAACCCTATCTCCAAGGACAAGGGTGTCTCTCCTGTGGTGGTTACAGAGTGCTCATCTTCTAGAGGGCCGCAGATTCGGCATTCAGGATTGGATGCTGGTGACCACGGAGGCCAGCCTGAGAGGCTGGGGAGCAGTCACACAGGGAAAAAATTTCCAGGGAGTGTGATTAAGTCTGGAGACTTTTCTCCACATAAATATACTGGAGCTAAGGGCAATTTATAATGCTCTAAGCTTAGCAAGACCTCTGCTTCAAGGTCAGCCGGTATTGATCCAGTGGGACAACATCACGGCAGTCGCCCACGTAAACAGACAGGGCGGCACAAGAAGCAGGAGGGCAATGGCAAAAACTGCAAGGATTCTTCGCTGGGCGGAAAATCATGTGATAGCACTGTCAGCAGTGTTCATTCCGGGAGTGGACAACTGGGAAGCAGACTTTCTCAGCAGGCACGACCTCCACCCGGGAGTGGGGACTTCATCGGGAAGTTTTCCACATGATTGTGAACCGTTGGGAAAGACCAAAGGTGTACATGATGGCGTCCCGCCTGAACAAAAAACTGGACAGGTATTGCGCCAGGTCAAGAGACTTTCAGGCAATAGCTGTGGACGTTCTGGTAACACCGTGGGCGTACCAGTCGGTGTATGTGTTCCCTCCTCTGCTTCTCATACCCAAGGTATTGAGAATTATAAGACGTAGAGGAGTAAGAACTTTACTCGTGGCTCCGGATTGGCCAAGAAGGACTTGGTACCCGGAACTTCAAGAGATACTCACAGAGGACTCATGACCTCTGCCGCTAAGAAGGGACTTGCTTCAGCACGTACCATGTCTGTTCCAAGACTTACCGCGGCTGCGTTTGACGGCATGGCGGTTGAACGCCGGATCCTAAGGGAAAAAGGCATTCCGGAAGAGGTCATTCCTACCCTGGTCAAAGCCAGGAAGGACGTGACCGCACAACATTATCACCACATGTGGCGAAAATATGTTGCGTGGTGTGAGGCCAGGAAGGCTCCACGAAGAAATTTCAACTCGGTCGATTCCTGCATTTCCTGCAAACAGGAGTGTCTATGGGCCTCAGATTGGGGTCCATTAAGGTTCAAATTTCGGCCTTGTCGATTTTCTTCCAGAAAGAATTGGCTTCAGTTCCTGAAGTCCAGAAGTTTGTCAAGGGAGTACTGCATATACAACCCCCTTTTGTGCCTCCAGTGGCACTGTGGGATCTCAACGTAGTTCTGGGATTCCTCAAATCACATTGGTTTAAACCGCTCAAATCTGTGGATTTGAAATATCTCACATGGAAAGTGACCATGATGTGGGCCCTGGCCTCGGCCAGGCGAGTGTCAGAATTGGCGGCTTTGTCTCACAAAAGCCCATATCTGATTGTCCATTCGGACAGGGCAGAGCTGCGGACTCGTCCCCAGTTTCTCCCTAAGGTGGTGTCAGCGTTTCACCTGAACCAGCTTATTGTGGTACCTGCGGCTACTAGGGACTTGGAGGACTCCAAGTTGTTAGATGTTGTCAGGGCCCTGAAAATATTGGTTTCCAGGACGGCTGGAGTCAGGAAAACTGACTTGCTGTTATCCTGTATGCACCCAAAAAACTGGGTGCTCTTGCTTCTAAGCAGACAATTGCTAGTTGGATGTGTAGTACAATTCAGCTTGCACATTCTGTGGCAGGCCTGCCACAGCCAAAATATGTAAATGCCCATTCCACAAGGAAGGTGGGCTCATCCTGGGCGGCTGCCCGAGGGGTCTCGGCATTACAACTCTGCCGAGCAGCTACGTGGTCGGGGGGAGAACACGTTTGTAAAATTCTACAAATTTGATACCCTGGCTAAAGAGGACCTGGAGTTCTCTCATTCGGTGCTGCAGAGTCATCCGCACTCTCCCGCCCGTTTGGGAGCTTTGGTATAATCCCCATGGTCCTGACGGAGTCCCCAGCATCCACTAGGACGTTAGAGAAAATAAGATTTTACTTACCGATAAATCTATTTCTCGTAGTCCGTAGTGGATGCTGGGCGCCCATCCCAAGTGCGGATTGTCTGCAATACTTGTACTTAGTTATTGGTACAAAAATCGGGTTATTATTGTTGTGAGCCATCTTTTCAGAGGCTCCGCTGTTATCATGCTGTTAACTGGGTTCAGATCACAGGTTGTACAGTGTGATTGGTGTGGCTGGTATGAGTCTTACCCGGGATTCAAAATCCTTCCTTATTGTGTACGCTCGTCCGGGCACAGTATCCTAACTGAGGCTTGGAGGAGGGTCATAGGGGGAGGAGCCAGTGCACACCACCTGATCCTAAAGCTTTTACTTTTGTGCCCTGTCTCCTGCGGAGCCGCTATTCCCCATGGTCCTGACGGAGTCCCCAGCATCCACTACGGACTACGAGAAATAGATTTATCGGTAAGTAAAATCTTATTTTAAACCTACCCAGCTCCTCAGTGGAGGTGGCAGGGACAGAGGGGGAAGCGCCAGCATAGCAACATGTGAAATGATGGCAATACAGCATGGACCACCATATTAAATGTTTTCTTACATAAATTGAGCAGTTGGAGCATACACTTTAAAAAGCAATAATGGCACTGCAGCCCTCTAAACCCTGGAGCCCTGTACAAGTGTCCCCTTTGTCCCTTCCTATCAGGGAATGTGGCAAGAACAAACGTGAAATGATGTGGTTTGGGGCTTGAAAATCCTCACACTTCACATGCAATTTGAGTTTCCACCATGAAAACAGTAGGATGATAAATCAATGTAGTTTGGATCTGGCAGCTGAATACCTGAAGACCTGAGTCAATAATTAAATACTTTTCTATGGAGGAATAGTCTCCATCTTTAACCATGGAGCGAGAAAGAGCTTCAGCCTTACAATTCTGAGACCCAGTATGAAAAGTCACCTTGAAATCAAACGTTGAAAAGAAAAGTGCCTATAGGGCTGTCTTGGCTTAAGGCACTGAGCCAACTTCAAATATAAGAGATTCTTGTGCTCAGTGAGTACAGGTTCTAGATATTTGGCACCCTCCAGTAGATATCTCCATTTGTCTAAGGCCAGCTTGATGACAAGTAACTCTTGATTCCCAAAGAGTAGTGCCTATCAGTTGGTAAATATTTCCATGAAATAAAAACACACGGATGAAGTTTCCCATCTTCTGATCACTGAGACAAGACCATTCTTACCCTGACTGCTGAGGAACTCCCACCTCCAGAATAAACCATCGAGACACATCCTCAGACTAAACCAAGGTGGTTAGAATACCGACTGTGCCATCCCGTCCATCAGACTCGTGATAGCCTCCCAGCAAGCCCCCTAACCCTAATTGTCCCTTGTGGGTGCCTAACCCTAACCCTCCCAGGTGGTGCCTTATCCCTAACCCTCCATGCTTGGTGCCTAACCCTAACCTCCCCTTCTATATGCCTAAACCTAACCCTCCCTCCCTGGTCCCTAACCTTAACCTTCCCGACCCTGCACCCTAACCCTAACACCCTGTCTCCTGCCTAAACCTAACCTCCCCCCACATGGCAGGTCGCCAGCACGTTCCGCTGTCTGGACGATAGCAATGGGGGTCATTCTGAGTTGATCGCACGTAGCAACTTTTTGCTGCTCGTGCGATCAACTTGACGCCGCCTATGGGGGAGTGTATTTTAGCATAGCAGGGTTACGAACGCTTGATCAGCCCTGCTTTGCTAAAAAAGTTTCACGTAAAACAAGACCAGCCCTAGACCTACTTAGTATTTGCGACGGATCCAGCGATGCAGGTCCCGGATTTGACGGCAGACATCCGCCCTCAAAACGCCTGGACACGCCTGCGTTCGATGGACCACTCCCGGAAAACGGTCAGTTAACGCCCCGACGCGCCTTCCTGCTGTTAATCTTCTTGCAGTCACTGCTGCGACCGCTTACCCATTTCATGGCGTTGTTGCCTGGCTATGGCTATCGCTAGGCAATGACGCGCGTGCGCAATGCGCATGCCATGCGTGCGCAATGCGCATGCGCTGTCCTGACCCAATCGCACTGCTGCGAAGAAGTGCAGCGTGCGATCGGGTCAGAATGACCCCCTATGTCGGTATTGTGACGCATGCATTCCGAGTGGCGTTTGTATGTAGACGCGACTCCGTCCTCCTTTGGGATCCCGGCATCGGTATATCGACTGCCGGGATCCCGTTCGTCGGGAAGCTAACTACTTCCCTGTGCTAGTTAGAACTGCTTGTTTGCTTATTTGGGTATCCGGTTGATAGTGTCTAGTTAGACCAGCCGTGGCCAACGCGTGGCTCTTGAGCCGCATGTGGCTCTTTCTTTATTCAAATGTGGCTCCCAACACTCAAAGTCACCTGACCACAACAGATTATGGAAACCGGTGCACTCCAGCAAGACACACAGCAGCACTACGGCGACTGAAAACTGAGGGAGCCAGATACTGGGCTGTAATGACATATGAGGGTGGGCTCGAGTGACACAAGGGTGAGCTGGCTGGAGTGACACAGAAGGATCCTGGCAGGAGAATGGGGGAGCTGACTGGAGTGATAAAGGAGGGTGCTGGCTGGAGTGACACATGGGGGAGCTGGCAGGAGTGACACATGGGGGAGCTGGCTGGAGTGACACATGGGGAAGCTGGCTGGAGTGACACATTCACACATGGACTGGCTGGAGTACACAGGAGGGTGCTGACTGGAGCTGAAGTGTATTATGGAAATATGGCTGTTTCAATACATGTTATGTGGATCTGGATTTTTTTATTATTTTATGCGGAAGTGTCTTTTTCAATGTATTTTATGTTGATTCTGGCTTTAAAATGTATTTTATGTGGATCTGGCATTTTCATTTTATTTTATACCAGGGGTGAGGCCACAAGGCCACACCCCATTTTTGCACACGCACCTTCAGCTTGATGTCGGCTCTTTGACATACCTAATAAGATTTTTTTGGCTCTTTGTCTCTGACTGGTTGGCCGCCCCTGAGTTAGACAGTCAATAGACAGACACCATATGTTAGACAGACATTAGGTCGACAGGGTCAAAAGGTCAAAGAAGAAGGAAAAACACCCTAGGGTGGATTTTACTCCAGGCGCTGATTGGGGAGGTACAACACAGCAGCTAAAACAAAAGGAGGTTGGTCAGACCCCCAAGTCACAAGCAATATACAAAAGGAAAATTGAAGCGCTGATTGGTCATATATGAGAGAAGAAGGTCCCAAGGAAAATCACACATTTATTTGAATATTAAAAGAGAGTAAAAATGTTTAAAAAATACACAATGTGAAAAAAATTGGAGAACACAAATGGGTGTTGGATCTCAAAAACAGCTGTGCCCCTCTCAATCTCAGTGAGAGATTAGTGAGTGAAGTTCAAACCTGTTCCAAAAGACAGTCCCCTATTAATAAACTCTGGGTGTCCCGTTAGTAATCCATCGTGTAAATATTTACCACCAGCAGTTGTCCAAGGTGTTTAAGCGGTTGGCATCCGCAGGAGCTTGTCCCTTGTATGGCTGTGTAAAAGTTCCACGATGGAAATATGTCCTTCTAACGGGGTCCGCAAATGGAGGCAATGGTGGGGACCTGGTCCAGGTAGAAGTTCCTCAGGAAATTGAATGGTAGACAGTGGGCACGCACAGCAACAATCAAAAGGTCGACAGGGTCAAAAGGTCGACATGAAAAAGGTAGACATCAGAAAAGGTCGACAGGGTCAAAAGGTTGACATGAAAATGGTCGACATAAGAAAGGTAGACAAAAAAATTTTATTTAACATTTTTTGGGACTATTTCATACCTTCTCTATCCAAGTCGGCATAGAGTTGGTTATAAACCTTGTGGCGAGCTCAGCGAGGTGAGCGAAGCGAGCCACCAAGGGTATGTATTTCTACAATTGGGGGTCCCAGATGACAACCTACCTTTTTTATGTTGACCATTTTCATGTCGACCTTTTGTACTGTCTACCTTTTTCATGTCGACCTTTTGACCCTGTCGACCTTTTGACCCCTGTCTGTCTAACATATGGTGTCTATCTATTGACTGTCTAACTAGACACTATCTATTATACTACACCCGCTTATTTGTACCTCCTGTTTCTATCATGAAATGTTGTGGTCCGGTATGTGCTACTATGCTCAACTGTATTATTGTATCTGTTGTATTTGCTGATTGTATTTGTGTATGTCATACCTGGATAATAATTGTCCTGTACTACAGAATTTGTGGTGCCATATAAACAGTGATAATTATATGACTAACTAAACAAATAAATGCGTATAGTTCTTAGACACTTAATTAGGTGTGACCATAATTCATAATTAAGTGTTAGTTTTCCTTAGTAGTTCTTGTTTTACCAAGCAGCCAAATGGGAGTACTAGGAACCATTCTAAGTATGGAGAAAGATGGTGTCTTCCCTTGGCACTATTTTCTTTCTGGTAAGTTTAGGTAAGTCTTCCTAACACTGAGATGTTGAAAACTTAATGGCTTGCTCAGCGCTATCAATAAATAGAACTACTGAACATATGTCCAGTGCATCCACGCACAGCCATAACATGGTGTGGGTGAAAGGAGCATTGCACACAGCACAATGTGCTGTGAGGCGGAAAAATCTTTGCATGCACCCGCCGGGCCAAGCCACACTACCACCCGCCCACCATCGCCACTAGTTAGCTGCAGCGCTGCCGAGGAGCATAGTATGGTCTACCAGGTGCCGTGCTCTACATCCCCCTTCTCCTCCCCTAGACTGGGCTGCACCACTCCGCTCCACTCACCAGCATTACAAAGTGGAGGACTGTGTAGCCCGGCAGCAGCTGATCCTGGGGGAGGAGGCTGAGCATGCTCTTCACCAATCCCTTCTCTCCCCAGCTGGGCCAGGCGTGATGTCATCATGCGCGCCCACATAGCGATCGGCACCTGACAGGGGGAGCTGCAGCCGTGGAAGAGCCGGGGAAGGCGTGGATGGAGCAGAGACCCGTGCACCAGCACCTGTCAGCGCTGCACTCCTCACTCCAGGGATCGGATTCACAGGAGCACACACCACCACCACAGGGTAGGGACTTATTACAACCCCTCATCCCCCCTCCCTGGTGTACCTCTCACTTGCTCTCTCAATAGCTCTCCCCTCTATATGCCGCTCACCTCTATCCCAAGCCCTCCCCCCATGTTACTCTCACCTGCTCTCTCCCTAGCCCTCCCCCCATTTTACTCTCACCTGCTCTCTCCCTATCCCTCCCCCATGTTGCTCTCATCTGCTCTCTCTCTAGCCCTCCCCCGTGTTACTCTCACCTGCTTTAACCCTAGCCCTCCCCCCATGTTACTTTCACCTGCTATCTCCCTAGCCCTCCCCCATGTTACTCTCACCTGCTCTCTCCCTATCCCTCTCCCATGTTACTCTCACCTTCTCTAACCCTAGCCCTCTCCACGAGTTCCTCACACCTGCTCTCTCCCTAGCCCGCCCCCGTGTTCCTCTCACCTGTTCTCTCCCTAGCCCCCCCCCCTGCGTGCTTCCCCTGCTCTCTCCCTAGCCCTCCCCCCGAGTTCCTCTCACCTGCTCTCTCCCTAGCCCTCCCCCATGTTACTCTCACCTGCTCTCTCTCTAGCCCTCCCCCCATGTTACTCTCACCTTCTCTAACCCTAGCCCTCTCCACGAGTTCCTCACACCTGCTCTCTCCCTAGCCCGCCCCCGTGTTCCTCTCACCTGTTCTCTCCCTAGCCCCCCCCTGCGTGCTTCCCCTGCTCTCTCCCTAGCCCTCCCCCCGCATTCCTCTCACCTGCTCTCTCCCTAGCTCTCCCCCTGCATTCCTCTAACCTGCTCTCTCCCTAGCCCTTCTCCGACGTTCCTCTCACCTGCTCTCTTCCTAGGGTGGTCTTCAGTATGCCGAATGTGGGGATCCCGGTGCACAGTATACCAGCGCCGGAATCCCGACACCCGGCTTACCGACATATATTCTCCCTCGTGGGGGTCCACGACCCCCCTGGAGGGAGAATAAAATAGCATGGCGCGCGTAGCGTGCCACCGTGCCCACAGCGTGGCGAGCGCAGCGAGCCTGCAAGGGGCTCCTTTGCACTCGCCACAGTGTCAGTATGCTGGCGGTCGGGCTCCCGGCGCCGGTATGCTGGTCGCCGGGAGCCCGGCCGCCGGCATACCATACTACACCCCTCTTCCTAGCCCTCCCCCCGCATTCCTCTCACCTGCTCTCTCCCTAGCCCTCCCTCCTGTGTGGCGTTCAACTGCTTTTTCCCTATTTCCCTAGCTCTCCCCCAGTGTTCCTCTCACCTGCTCTCTCCCTAGTCCTCCCCCTGCGTTCCTCTCACCTGCTCTCTCCCTAGCCCTCCCACCCCCCCCCCCCGCATTCCTCTCGCCTGCTCTCTCCCTAGCTCTCCCTCTGTGTGCCGCTCACCTGCTTTCTCCCTAGCTCTCACCCAGTGTGCCACTGTACTGTTGTAATGTGTAAAAAAAGAGGGACTCTGCCTGCCTAATGTGTAAAAAGGGGGACTCTGCTGCCTAATGTGTAAAAAGGGGGACTCTCTCCCTAGCCCTTCCCCCGCGTTCCTCTCACCTGCTCTCTCCCTAGCCCTCCCCCCGCGTTCCTCTCACCTGCTCTTACCCTAGCCGTACCCCCACGTGCCCCTCACCTGCCATCACCCTAGCTCTCCCCCAGTGTTCCTCTCACCTGCACTCTCCCTAGTCCTCCCCCTGCGTTCCTCTCACCTGCTCTCTCCCTAGCCCTCCCCCCGCATTCCTCTCACCTGCTCTCTCCCTAACCCTCCCCCTGTGTGCCGCTCACCTGCTCTTTCCCTAGCTCTCCCCCAGTGTTCCTCTCACCTGCTCTCTCCCTAGCCCTCCCCCTGTGTTCCTCTCACTCGCTCTCTCCCTAGCCTTCCCCCGCGTTCCTCTCATCTTTCTCCCTAGCCCTCCCCCCGTGTTCCTCTCACCTGCTCTGTTCCTAGTCCTCCCCCTACATTCCTCTCACCTGCTCTCTCCCTAGCCATCCCCCCTGTGTGCCGCTCACCTGCTCTATCCCTAGCTCTTCCCCAGTGTTCCTTCCACCTACTTTCTCCCTAGCTCTCACTCAGTGTGCCACTCTGCTTTTGTAATGTGTAAAAAAGGGGGACTCTGCCTTCCTAATTTGTGCACTGTTTTGTATATGGTACGGGGCGCCGGTGCTGTTTCTTGCACACAGCACTAAAATGTCTAGTTACGGCACTGCATCCACGGTTCAATTCACCTTATCCCAAATTATATATAAAAAATTAAAATCTATTTCCATTTAAGGGGGGTATCCAATTAGACCCATTAATCTGGAACTTATCCCCGGTGCTGGCATTTATCGGGGATTATGCTTCGCGTGCCTCAGGCATGTGAAGCATTATCCACGATAAGTGCCCCCTAGGCACATGATTAGTGCCACAAAAATACATAGGTCCATGGCTTTTCGTGGGACCTACATATTGTCACGTGAAATACGGGTGTTTTCACAGGGAACTAATTGAATAGGGATAATAAGAAATGCAAAAAAAACACCCGTTTTTCGTACCCGCAACACTATAGCGGGTAATTGGAAACCCCCTAAATTCATCTGTTTCCTCTGAATTCAAGAATCTAAATGAGCAGAACTCACAGAATTATGTATAGGATTATCACATAATAATATATGTAATATAGCATAATATTACAAGAAGAACTTACACTAGTTCCTTCTTGCTAATTCTTGGAGACAGATCAATCTGGTAACATTCCCCATGCTGGGTATTATTCCATATATTATTTACTGTGTTTTGGACTATTTAGAAACTAATAACTTTGGTTCTCTTATCGTCAAACATCCACTTATGATTTGTACTGAAGCTTGTGAAGTTTTTTTTTCAGTTTTATCATTATAATACATATTTGAGTAATTTTTACCAAGCCATATTCATATTTATTAATATAATACAGGTTGAGTATCCCATATCCAAATATTCCGAAATACGGAATATTCCGAAATACGGACTTTTTTGAGTGAGAGTGAGATAGTGAAACCTTTGTTTTTTGATGGCTCAATGTACACAAACTTTGTTTAATACACAAAGTTATTAATAATATTGTATTAAATGACCTTCAGGCTGTGTATATAAGGTGTATATGAAACATAAATGAAATGTGTGAATGTAGACACACTTTGTTTAATGCACAAAGTCATAAAAAATATTGGCTAAAATTACCTTCAGGCTGTGTGTTTAGGGTGTATATGTAACATAAATGCATTCTGTGCTTAGATTTAGGTCCCATCATCATAAGATCTCATTATGGTATGCAATTATTCCAAAATACGGAAAAATCCGATATCCAAAATACCTCCGGTCCCAAGCATTTTGGATAAGGGATACTTAACCTGTATATGCAATGTGATTATTTAAAATATTTATTACAGTCCTGGCCAATCAATTATCTAAGTGTTGTGTTACATCATCATTTCTGATACATTGTTAGCGCGTTTCGCCTCCCTCATCCCTTCACACTTATTGCATTATTGGAGGATGGCATCCCCCGTTTGAACCATCAGCTTTTATCTCAGACAGCACCAACCTGGTCCACTTTTCCTTTTGCTGGTTCCTAAGTTTGTTTTTAACATTATAATACTGGTAATATATACAGTATATAAATATGTGATGAAATATGGACCTACTGTATGAACATTTTTTCATCAAACTACGTTACTAAGCTTTAACCGTACTAACCAGTAGGAGTGACATTTGCATCCTAACACCCAACAACGAGCAATGAAAATATTGTGATTGTAGTGAATATTATTACTACAGTATATACTATTAGGTCAGTCTCAATTACTGTTTCCAAATGATGTGTTTATATGAGTTCTGTCTGGTTTGAATAGGAAAAGTCACACAGGGGAAAATGAAATGAAAATTAGTAAGCGCAATCCTTGTGTAATTTGGATTCTAATGAGGGGATTTAAAAACTGCTGCTTTGAATATTGCTTGGGATGTGGGACATTAGCTGTCTCTTCTATTGCTCATACAATACTGTCTGGCTTTCTGTAGTCATACCCAATGTGAGGACCTGATGGACACGGGCTGGCTGTTATCACCATTGTTCATACAGTACAGCTGTTCTGTTCCAGCAAGCAAGCATTGCACTCTCCTCGTAAACAAAGCACATCTGCCTTGCCAGGAGCTCCAGTCACTATTCCTAACGTGACTGGCAGACCAACAGCTCCAAAGATAACAATTTTCTTTTTATGCTTTCAATATTTATAGTTCAGGGTGTCTTCCAGAACATCTGTTAATGGTTTGTACATATTCTCACTGTTGGAAACAGGCTGAATGAAGACAAATTTATTCACAAGTTGGAAAAATCTCAATTGTCCGAAGATTGATAGTTTATCGTTCTCCCATTAATTCCAAGATCACATATGCTGAATGATGGTATAACCTGGAGTGAAAGTAAATTACATTCCTATTGGATCCAAATATTTTGGACCATGGATGTGTAACACTCAGAACTGCGCAGCAAAAAAATCGCAAAACTACAACTCTTTTCTTTACCATACGGGGGGCCGCCCAACACAGCGATGTGCTAGCATGATTAAGGTGAGCCCCTGCGCGTAGGCAGTCGGAGGGCCGCCATCTTTTGGGTTGCAGAGGCTGCATGTGATGTCATGCAGCCGCCGCGGCCTGCCCCTCCAACGCAGAGCCGGATTAAGGGGGGTGCCCATGGGACACATTACCCCAGGCCCCCCTTATATTGGGGCCCCCCTGTCTGCCATCAAGCACTGGACATTTTACATTGATTTCTTTATTTATACATATATAACGTTCTGCCGTTGGTGGCAGTGGCGCAGAATTACCCCTCCCGCGTGGACCAAATTTGTTTTCAAGAGATATAGACAGCCCTGTAGCACCGGCCGGGCACACCTGCAGTCACCGAGCAAGCACGGACGGCTGCTCCTCACAGAGAGCTCTCTGCAGCACTGGATACATTTGCAGACAGCAGAGGGAGCTACTGAGTATGTGCAGCAGCAGCTCCGCTCACATGTACTCGAGCAGTGACAATATCCTCCTCTTCTCTCTTGGTTAGTGACATGTGTATGTATGCTGTGTGTGTGTTGTGTATGTACAGTATGTATGTTGTGTGCTCTGTGTGTGTCTATAGGTTTGATGTGTGTGTGTTGCGTATGTACACTACAGTATGTATGTTGTGTGTATGTATGCTGTGTGTTGTGTCTGTAAGTATGCTGTATGTGTGTTAACAGTTTTCTTGAAGTAGGGCTGTCAGAAAATTAATTTTGTGACAGGCAGATTATATAGACCTAGGCTATTGTAACCAGCAGCTTGTGTGCCCTTAGACACTTGCAGAACGTTCCCCCACATCATACTAACACCATCTACCGTGTGACAGGTTTGGGTTGACCCTCTACCTTGCAGACCAGCTTCAACATTTGATTCTCTGAGTCCAGCTGAGTCCCACAATGTGATGTTGTTTTTGTTTTGCTACATTGGACTCATTGGCTTTTTATTTTTCTGTTCTGGGCCCCGTGGAGCCTTAATCCGGCCCTGCTCCAACGGTCCAGACACACCAATGTTGTCCGTCCCGCTCTCCTAAAATGGAGCATTGACGTCCACAAAATGTGGCATTAGCGCCCCGTTCCCGTCCCCCTCCAGGTCTTAGACTGTGATTGCCTGTGATCGCAGTTTAGGACCTTGCACATGCGCGCACTGGCGTGCGTGCATGCGCAGAAGTGCTGAAATTGCCAAATAGTGATTTTAGCACTTTTAGCCTGACCCAGAATTGGGCTCAGTCTCTCCCATTTGGATAAAACCATATTTTGACATATTTGCATTCCATAATGAGATATCTTGGTGATGAAACCCAAGTCTAAACACAGATTGCATTTATGTTTCATATACACCTTATACGTTTAGCCTAAAGATAATTTTATACAATATTTGTAATAACTGTTTGCATTAAACAAAGGTTGTGTACATTGCAGCATCAGAAAACAAAGGTGTCACTATCTCAGACACACTGAAAAAATTCCGTATTTGGGAATATTTAATATTTGTGAATGATGGAAATGGAGGCTCAACCTGTATTAAGTTTCACACAACAAATGTTGAAATATCTGACAAGATGACCACTTCTGTAGCTGATTTGTAATAACTTTCTCAGAAAATGGACAATGCCTGATGCTTAGGGTAATGTCTACTGTTTTGCAGTTGGATTATACAAGCATAGTATCAGTGATGGAACTAGCGAGCAGTGGGCCCAGGTGCAACAAAATGCCTCGCCCCCCCCTCTCATCCCGTCCAAGTCCACCCCCTCACCCCCAACTCCAAATTAGCAATTCTTTGCATTCTCTCTCTCTATATATGCATATATATATATATATATATATGCACAGGAAATCCGCAGCACTCGGTAAATAATCAGAGCAAATACAGCAGGTATACTGCAACGTTTCGATATTTTAATATATCGTCATCAGGCACAATAAACATACAAACAAACAACTGACCTTATATCCCCTAGCACCCACATGGCGAGGGCTGCCTCCGGAAGCAGGGGGACGGCACCAATGAATGATGTCATCACCACCCGTCCGTTGCTAAAGCCACACGCTAAACTAAAACATTAAAAACAAACACAAAAAAAAAGAAACATCGGCAGAGGGTAAATGCAGAAGCAGTATATAGAACATCAGATGTTACAATTAGAAACATAATATAATGTAGACTACAATATATATATATATATATATATATATATATATATATATATATAGTGGGGGGATAAGGGTACCGGCGACTTGTGTTGTTTGGAATGCAATCACTAAAACTTAAATTTATGAGCCAAAAAATATATAATAATACAAACAAGTTTTTAATAACACATAAAAGTGGAATAAGACATAAAAATGTAGCATCCTAATACCGGGCGACAAATTTCCCCACCCGCATTCAGAAAAAATGTATCAGATTCGACATCATCTTAACTGTAATAGTACTTTTGTAGTTTACCAGATGTTGTGCCCATGTGGGCTTTCTTATATTGGGAAAACCCAATGTAAGTTTAAAGAGAGGATGTCAGCCCACAGGTCCGCAATCCGGGCTGCAATTAATAGTGGAAAAAGTGAACAGCCGGTAGCCCGGCATTTTGCAGAAAGAGGTCATAATCTGTCAAGTCTCAAATATCGGATGATTGATCACATCCCTCTTCTGCATAGAGGGGGTGACTGTAATCGTCTGCTGCTTAAACGTGAAAATGAATGGATCTATAGGTTGGATACATTGAGCCCTCGTGGTCTCAACGAAACCATATCTTGGTCTGTGTTCTTATAATGCAGGAATTAATATGAATGTATCTAGATGTAGTTATATAACTTTGGTAATCTCCACGACTAATAGTTTATTTTGTCTAACATAATGAATGTGTTTAGCATAAACGTTATATAGCTGCTGATGGATGTATTACTGTAAGTATTATGTACTACGGTAATATTTATGCATTACTACTAGATTTAAATGCTCTATGTTTCCTTGTAGCTGTTCTAATGCTTGTTGATGCAGTTGTCATGGTGATGGGGTTTTGTCACTGACACGCGCCGCTCAGCTGTAGCGCTGACGTGTCTTGGTCGCAACTCTGACGGGAGCCGAATCCCGCTTCCGGACCGGGAGAGAGCAGCCAGGTCGGCTCAGCAGGGGGGCGGGCAGTGACGTGACGTGCAGAGGGGGGCAGGCCAGATGCGGAATGGGGGCGTGGCAGAGGCAGGATTGTGTCATGTAAGCCACGCCCCCGTGTAATGCCGCTATTACCGGCATTATATAGCAGGGGGTGTGGCTATGATGACGTGACTCAACAAGAATCATGTCATCGCCTGCCCGGACCGCCCACTTTACTTGCTAAGTGGGCGGCCGGGCAGGGGGGACCCCTGAAATCGGGAGACTTGCCTGCTCTTCCGGGGGGCCGGGAGGGTCACCCATTTTTCGGGAGCCTCCCGGCCATTCCGGGAGAGTAGGCAAGTATGCAACAAGCCCAGATTCAAATGTTACATGAGAGGCAACAAACCCAGATTTAGATGTTACATGAGGGGCAATGAACCCAGGCTGAAAGACAGCAAACTCAAATTCAAGTGTTGTGCGATGAGTTAAAAGCGCTTAAAAAATCTGAGCCAGAGCAGGAAAGGCTACTTAAGCTCACCCCAGCAGATGATATAGAGGCATTCCTTTGCACCTTTGACGCGCGGCCACGTGGTTGGGATGGCCTGCGGAGGAATGGTCTGTAAGGCTGGCTCCCTGTTTAACAGCAGGCGTATGTGGACATGACTGTGGCTGAGGCACGCTCCTATCCTGGCCTGACTTTGGGCCCCTTCACAGCGGCCGGTCCCAGTGCACTGGTGGTAGTTCCGCTATTGCATAGTATGCTGTTTCTATTTGGAAAGATGTTGTAGTGGAGATGTAGGGGACAAACTCTTTAATGGATGTGTTCTAGTATACTAATGGAATATTGTTGCAGTGAAAGGTTATCACAGCGGTATGTAGTCACTATGCCGGCACTCAGAATGTCAACTTAGTTGAAATGTCTACAGAGAAAATGTCAACATTCACAATGTGGAAATTAGAGATGTGCACTTGAAATTTTTCGGGTTTTGTGTTTTGGTTTTGGGTTCGGTTCCGCGGCCGTGTTTTGGGTTCGACCGCGTTTTGGCAAAACCTCACCGAATTTTTTTTGTCGGATTCGGGTGTGTTTTGGATTCGGGTGTTTTTTTTAAAAAACACTAAAAAACAGATTAAATCATAGAATTTGGGGGTCATTTTGATCCCAAAGTATTATTAACCTCAAAAACCATAATTTCCACTCATTTTCAGTCTATTCTGAATACCTCACACCTCACAATATTATTTTTAGTCCTAAAATTTGCACCTAGGTCGCTGGATGACTAAGCTAAGCGACCCTAGTGGCCGACACAAACACCGTGCCCATCTAGGAGTGGCACTGCAGTGTCACGCAGGATGGCCCTTCCAAAAAACACTCCCCAAACAGCACATGACGCAAAGAAAAAAAGAGGCGCAATGAGGTAGCTGTGTGAGTAAGATAAGCGACCCTAGTGGCCGACACAAACACCGGGCCCATCTAGGAGTGGCACTGCAGTGTCACGCAGGATGGCCCTTCCAAAAAACCCTCCCCAAACAGCACATGACGCAAAGAAAAAAAGAGGCGCAATGAGGTAGCTGTGTGAGTAAGATAAGCGACCCTAGTGGCCGACACAAACACCGGGCCCATCTAGGAGTGGCACTGCAGTGTCACGCAGGATGGCCCTTCCAAAAAACCCTCCCCAAACAGCACATGACGCAAAGAAAAAAAGAGGCGCAATGAGGTAGCTGTGTGAGTAAGATAAGCGACCCTAGTGGCCGACACAAACACCGTGCCCATCTAGGAGTGGCACTGCAGTGTCACGCAGGATGGCCCTTCCAAAAAACCCTCCCCAAACAGCACATGACGCAAAGAAAAAAAGAGGCGCAATGAGGTAGCTGTGTGAGTAAGATAAGCTACCCTAGTGGCCGACACAAACACCGTGCCCATCTAGGAGTGGCACTGCAGTGTCACGCAGGATGGCCATTCCAAAAAACCCTCCCCAAACAGCACATGACGCAAAGAAAAAAAGAGGCGCAATGAGGTAGCTGTGTGAGTAAGATAAGCGACCCTAGTGGCCGACACAAACACCGGGCCCATCTAGGAGTGGCACTGCAGTGTCACGCAGGATGGCCCTTCCAAAAAACCCTCCCCAAACAGCACATGACGCAAAGAAAAAAAGAGGCGCAATGAGGTAGCTGTGTGAGTAAGATAAGCGACCCTAGTGGCCGACACAAACACCGTACCCATCTAGGAGTGGCACTGCAGTGTCACGCAGGATGGCCCTTCCAAAAAACCCTCCCCAAACAGCACATGACGCAAAGAAAAAAAGAGGCGCAATGAGGTAGCTGTGTGAGTAAGATAAGCGACCCTAGTGGCCGACACAAACACCGGGCCCATCTAGGAGTGGCACTGCAGTGTCACGCAGGATGGCCCTTCCAAAAAACCCTCCCCAAACAGCACATGACGCAAAGAAAAAAAGAGGCGCAATGAGGTAGCTGTGTGAGTAAGATAAGCGACCCTAGTGGCCGACACAAACACCGGGCCCATCTAGGAGTGGCACTGCAGTGTCACGCAGGATGGCCCTTCCAAAAAACATTCCACAAACAGCACATGACGCAAAGAAAAATTAAAGAAAAAAGAGGTGCAAGATGGAATTGTCCTTGGGCCCTCCCACCCACCCTTATGTTGTATAAACAGGACATGCACACTTTAACCAACCCATCATTTCAGTGACAGGGTCTGCCACACGACTGTGACTGAAATGACGGGTTGGTTTGGACCCCCACCAAAAAAGAAGCAATTAATCTCTCCTTGCACAAACTGGCTCTACAGAGGCAAGATGTCCACCTCATCATCATCCTCCGATATATCACCGTGTACATCCCCCTCCTCACAGATTATCAATTCGTCCCCACTGGAATCCACCATCTCAGCTCCCTGTGTACTTTGTGGAGGCAATTGCTGCTGGTCAAAGTCTCCACGGAGGAATTGATTATAATTCATTTTAATGAACATCATCTTCTCCACATTTTCTGGATGTAACCTCGTACGCCGATTGCTGACAAGGTGAGCGGCGGCACTAAACACTCTTTCGGAGTACACACTTGTGGGAGGGCAACTTAGGTAGAATAAAGCCAGTTTGTGCAAGGGCCTCCAAATTGCCTCTTTTTCCTGCCAGTATAAGTACGGACTGTGTGACGTGCCTACTTGGATGCGGTCACTCATATAATCCTCCACCATTCTTTCAATGGTGAGAGAATCATATGCAGTGACAGTAGACGACATGTCCGTAATCGTTGTCAGGTCCTTCAGTCCGGACCAGATGTCAGCATCAGCAGTCGCTCCAGACTGCCCTGCATCACCGCCAGCGGGTGGGCTCGGAATTCTGAGCCTTTTCCTCGCACCCCCAGTTGCGGGAGAATGTGAAGGAGGAGATGTTGACAGGTCGCGTTCCGCTTGACTTGACAATTTTCTCACCAGCAGGTCTTTCAACCCCAGCAGACTTGTGTCTGCCGGAAAGAGAGATCCAAGGTAGGCTTTAAATCTAGGATCGAGCACGGTGGCCAAAATGTAGTGCTCTGATTTCAACAGATTGACCACCCGTGAATCCTTGTTAAGCGAATTAAGGGCTCCATCCACAAGTCCCACATGCCTAGCGGAATCGCTCCGTGTTAGCTCCTCCTTCAATGTCTCCAGCTTCTTCTGCAAAAGCCTGATGAGGGGAATGACCTGACTCAGGCTGGCAGTGTCTGAACTGACTTCACGTGTGGCAAGTTCAAAGGGCATCAGAACCTTGCACAACGTTGAAATCATTCTCCACTGCGCTTGAGACAGGTGCATTCCACCTCCTATATCGTGCTCAATTGTATAGGCTTGAATGGCCTTTTGCTGCTCCTCCAACCTCTGAAGCATATAGAGGGTTGAATTCCACCTCGTTACCACTTCTTGCTTCAGATGATGGCAGGGCAGGTTCAGTAGTTTTTGGTGGTGCTCCAGTCTTCTGTACGTGGTGCCTGTACGCCGAAAGTGTCCCGCAATTCTTCTGGCCACCGACAGCATCTCTTGCACGCCCCTGTCATTTTTTAAAAAATTCTGCACCACCAAATTCAAGGTATGTGCAAAACATGGGACGTGCTGGAATTTGCCCATATTTAATGCACACACAATATTGCTGGCGTTGTCCGATGCCACAAATCCACAGGAGAGTCCAATTGGGGTAAGCCATTCCGCGATGATCTTCCTCAGTTGCCGTAAGAGGTTTTCAGCTGTGTGCGTATTCTGGAAAGCGGTGATACAAAGCGTAGCCTGCCTAGGAAAGAGTTGGCGTTTGCGAGATGCTGCTACTGGTGCCGCCGCTGCTGTTCTTGCGGCGGGAGTCCATACATCTACCCAGTGGGCTGTCACAGTCATATAGTCCTGACCCTGCCCTGCTCCACTTATCCACATGTCCGTGGTTAAGTGGACATTGGGTACAGCTGCATTTTTTAGGACACTGGTGAGTCTTTTTCTGAGGTCTGTGTACATTTTCGGTATCGCCTGCCTAGAGAAGTGGAACCTAGATGGTATTTGGTAACGGGGGCACACTACCTCAAGAAATTGTGTAGTTCCCTGTGAACTAACGGCGGATACCGGACGCACGTCTAACACCAACATAGTTGTCAAGGCCTCAGTTATCCGCTTTGCAGCAGGATGACTGCTGTGATATTTCATCTTCCTCGCAAAGGACTGTTGGACAGTCAATTGCTTACTGGAAGTAGTACAAGTGGTCTTCCGACTTCCCCTCTGGGATGACCATCGACTCCCAGCAGCAACAACAGCAGCGCCAGCAGCAGTAGGCGTTACACGCAAGGATGCATCGGAGGAATCCCAGGCAGGAGAGGAATCGTCAGAATTGCCAGTGACATGGCCTGCAGGACTATTGGCATTCCTGGGGAAGGAGGAAATTGACACTGAGGGAGTTGGTGGGGTGGTTTGCGTGAGCTTGGTTACAAGAGGAAGGGATTTACTGGTCAGTGGACTGCTTCCGCTGTCACCCAAAGTTTTTGAACTTGTCACTGACTTATTATGAATGCGCTGCAGGTGACGTATAAGGGAGGATGTTCCGAGGTGGTTAACGTCCTTACCCCTACTTATTACAGCTTGACAAAGGCAACACACGGCTTGACACCTGTTGTCCGCTTTTCTGTTGAAATACCTCCACACTGAAGAGCTGATTTTTTTGGTATTTTCACCAGGCATGTCAACGGCCATATTCCTCCCACGGACAACAGGTGTCTCCCCGGGTGCCTGACTTAAACAAACCACCTCACCATCAGAATCCTCCTGGTCAATTTCCTCCCCAGCGCCAGCAACACCCATATCCTCCTCATCCTGGTGTACTTCAACACTGACATCTTCAATCTGACTATCAGGAACTGGACTGCGGGTGCTCCTTCCAGCACTTGCAGGGGGCGTGCAAATGGTGGAAGGCGCATGCTCTTCACGTCCAGTGTTGGGAAGGTCAGGCATCGCAACCGACACAATTGGACTCTCCTTGTGGATTTGGGATTTCGAAGAACGCACAGTTCTTTGCGGTGCTTTTGCCAGCTTGAGTCTTTTCAGTTTTCTAGCGAGAGGCTGAGTGCTTCCATCCTCATGTGAAGCTGAACCACTAGCCATGAACATAGGCCAGGGCCTCAGCCGTTCCTTACCACTCCGTGTGGTAAATGGCATATTGGCAAGTTTACGCTTCTCCTCCGACAATTTTATTTTAGGTTTTGGAGTCCTTTTTTTACTGATATTTGGTGTTTTGGATTTGACATGCTCTGTACTATGACATTGGGCATCGGCCTTGGCAGACGACGTTGCTGGCATTTCATCGTCTCGGCCATGACTAGTGGCAGCAGCTTCAGCACGAGGTGGAAGTGGATCTTGATCTTTCCCTAATTTTGGAACCTCAACATTTTTGTTCTCCATATTTTAATAGGCACAACTAAAAGGCACCTCAGGTAAACAATGGAGATGGATGGATACTAGTATACTTATGGATGGACTGCCGAGTGCCGACACAGAGGTAGCTACAGCCGTGGACTACCGTACTGTGTCTGCTGCTAATATAGACTGGATGATAATGAGATGAAATCAATATATATATATGTATGTATATATAATATCACTAGTACTGCAGCCGGACAGGTAGATAATATATTTATTAGGTAATGATGACTGATGACGGACCTGCTGGACACTGTCAGCTCAGCAGCACCGCAGACTGCTACAGTAAGCTACTATACTATAGTAGTATGTACAAAGAAGAAAGAAAAAAAAAAACACGGGTAGGTGGTATACAATTATGGATGGACTGCCGAGTGCCGACACAGAGGTAGCTACAGCCGTGGACTAACGTACTGTGTCTGCTGCTAATATAGACTGGATGATTGATAATGAGATGAAATCAATATATATATGTATGTATATATAATATCACTAGTACTGCAGCCGGACAGGTAGATAATATATTTATTAGGTAATGATGACTGATGACGGACCTGCTGGACACTGTCAGCTCAGCAGCACCGCAGACTGCTACAGTAAGCTACTATACTATAGTAGTATGTACAAAGAAGAAAGAAAAAAAAAACCACGGGTAGGTGGTGTACAATTATGGATGGACTGCCGAGTGCCGACACAGAGGTAGCTACAGCCGTGGACTAACGTACTGTGTCTGCTGCTAATATAGACTGGATGATTGATAATGAGATGAAATCAATATATATATGTATGTATATATAATATCACTAGTACTGCAGCCGGACAGGTAGATAATATATTTATTAGGTAATGATGACTGATGACGGACCTGCTGGACACTGTCAGCTCAGCAGCACCGCAGACTGCTACAGTAAGCTACTATACTATAGTAGTATGTACAAAGAAGAAAGGAAAAAAAAAAACCACGGGTAGGTGGTATACAATTATGGATGGACTGCCGAGTGCCGACACAGAGGTAGCTACAGCCGTGGACTAACGTACTGTGTCTGCTGCTAATATAGAGTCTAGACTGGATGATAAATTATGGATAATGAGATGAAATCAATATAATATCACTAGTACTGCAGCCGGACAGGTACTATATATATTTATTATGTAATGACTGATGACGGACCTGCTGGACACTGTCAGGTCAGCACAGCACCGCAGACTGCTACAGTAAGCTACTATAGTAGTATGTATAAAGAAGAATGAAAAAAAAAAAAAACACGGGTAGGTGGTATACAATATTATATATATATATATATATATATATATATATACAATTATATATATATATATACAATTATATATATATATATATATATATATTAAACTGGTGGTGATTGATTATTAAACTGGTGGTCACTTCAGGTCACGTTGCAACTTGCAACTAGTACTCCGAGGCCTAAGCAGACAATCACAAAATATATTATTATACTGGTGGTCAAGGTGGTCACAACAATGGCAGTGTGGCACTGACTCTGGCAGCAAAAGTGTGCACTGTACGTTATATGTACTCCTGAGTCCTGCTCTCAGACTCTAACTGCTCCCCACTGTCAGTGTCTCCCCCACAAGTCAGATAATACACTTACAGTCACACTATCTAATCTATAAATATCACTTCAGCAAGTAGTATAGTAGTGTACAGTATAGTAGTACTCCTCCTAATAATGCTCCCCAAAATACTGTGTCTCTCTCTTCTCTAAACGGAGAGGACGCCAGCCACGTCCTCTCCCTATGACTCTCAATGCACGTGTGAAAATGGCGGCGACGCGCGGCTCCTTATATAGAATCCGAGTCTCGCGATAGAATCCGAGCCTCGCGAGAATCCGACAGCGTGATGATGACGTTCGGGCGCGCTCGGGTTAGCCGAGCAAGGCGGGAAGATCCGAGCCTGCTCGGACCCGTGTAAAAAAACCTGAAGTTCGGGCGGGTTCGGATTCAGAGGAACCGAACCCGCTCATCTCTAGTGGAAATGGTCATTATGTCGACAATGTGAATGTCAACAGTAGATGTCAGTGTTATGGTTAGGCTGTGGTTAAATTTAGGTCTTAAATACTATAAAACTATATGTTGACATGCCGACTGTCGCCAAGAACAGTATTGGCATTATGACCAATTCAACATTGTGGATGCCAAAATGTCATGTGTCACCACACATCCACATTGACATAAAAACCATGTCGACACTCTGGCGTCAGCATTCTGAATTAGTGATGTGCACCGGAAATTTTTCGGGTTTTGTGTTTTGGTTTTGGATTCTGTTCCGCGGTCGTGTTTTGGATTCGGACGCGTTTTGGCAAAACCTCCCTGAAATTTTTTTGTCGGATTCTGGTGTGTTTTGGATTCGTTTTTTTTTTTTACAAAAAACACTCAAAAACAGCTTAAATCACAGAATTTGGGGGTCATTTTGATCCCATAGTGGTGGTCATTCTGAGTTGTTCGCTCGGTAATTTTCTTCGCATCGCAGCGATTTTCCGCTAATTGCGCATGCGCAATGTTCGCACTGCGACTGCGCCAAGTAAATTTGCTATGAAGATTGGTATTTTACTCACGGCATTACGAGGTTTTTTCTTCGTTCTGGTGATCGTAATGTGATTGACAGGAAGTGGGTGTTTCTGGGCGGAAACTGGCCGTTTTATGGGAGTGTGTGAAAAAACGCTACCGTTTCTGGGAAAAACGTGGGAGTGGCTGGAGAAACGGAGGAGTGTCTGGGCGAACGCTGGGTGTGTTTGTGACGTCAAACCAGGAACGACAGGCACTGAACTGATCGCACTGGAAGAGTAAGTTTTGAGCTACTCAGAAACTGCACAGAGAAGTCTTTTCGCAATATTGCGAATCTTTCGTTTGCAATTTTGATAAGCTAAGATTCACTCCCAGTAGGCAGCGGCTTAACGTGTGCAATGCTGCTAAAAGCAGCTTGCGAGCGAACAACTCGGAATGAGGGCCCGTATTATTAACCTCAATAACCATAATTTCCACTAATTTCCAGTCTATTCTGAACACCTCACAATATTATTTTTAGTCCTAAAATTGCACCGAGGTCGCTGGATGACTAAGCTAAGCGACCCAAGTGGCCGACACAAACACCTGGCCCATCTAGGAGTGGCACTGCAGTGTCAGACAGGATGGCCGATTTAAAAAATAGTCCCCAAACAGCGCATGATGCAAAGAAAAAAAGAGGTGCACCAAGGTCGCTGGATGGATAAGCTAAGCGACCCAAGTGGCCGACACAAACACCTGGCCCATCTAGGAGTGGCACTGCAGTGTCAGACAGGATGGCCGATTTAAAAAATAGTCCCCAAACAGCACATGATGAAAAGAAAAAAAGAGGTGCATCAAGGTCGCTGGATGGATAAGCTAAGCGACCCAAGTGGCCGACACAAACACCTGGCCCATCTAGGAGTGGCACTGCAGTGTCAGACAGGATGGCCGATTTAAAAAAATAGTCCCCAAACAGCACATGATGCAAAGAAAAAAAGAGGTGCACCAAGGTCGCTGGATGGCTAAGCTAAGCGATGCAAGTGGCCGACACAAACACCTGGCCCATCTAGGAGTGGCACTGCAGTGTCAGACAGGATGGCCGATTTAAAAAAATAGTACCCAAACAGCACATGATGCAAAGAAAAAAAGAGGTGCATCAAGGTCGCTGGATGGATAAGCTAAGCGACCCAAGTGGCCGACACAAACACCTGGCCCATCTAGGAGTGGCACTGCAGTGTCAGACAGGATGGCCGATTTAAAAAACTGTCCCCAAACATCACATGATGCAAAGAAAAAAAGAGGTGCACCAAGGTCGCTGGATGGCAAAGCTAAGCGACCCAAGTGGCCGACACAAACACTTGACCCATCTAGGAGTGGCACTGCAGTGTCAGACAGGATGGCCAATTTAAAAAATAGTCCCCAAACAGCACATGATGCAAAGAAAAAAAGAGGTGCACCAAGGTCGCTGGATGGCTAAGCAAACACCTGGCCCTTCTAGGAGTGGCACTGCAGTGTTAGGCAGGATGGCCGATTTAAAAAATAGTCCCCAAACAGCACCTGATGCAAAGAAAAAAAGAGGTGCACCAAGGTCGCTGGATGGCTAAGCTAAGCGACCCAAGTGGCCGACACAAACACCTGGCCCATCTAGGAGTGGCACTGCAGTGTCAGACAGGATGGCCGATTTAAAAAATAGTCCCCAAACAGCACATGATGCAAAGAAAAAAAGAGGTGCACCAAGGTCGCTGGATGGCTAAGCTAAGCGACCCAAGTGGCCGACACAAACACCTGACGCACCTAGGAGTGGCACTGCAGTTTTCTAGCGAGAGGATGAGTGCTTCCATCCTCATGTGAATCTGAACCACTAGCCATGAACATAAGTCAGAGCCTCAGCCGTTCCTTGCCACTCCGTGTTGTAAATGGCATATTGGCAAGTTTACGCTTCTCATCAGATGCTTTTAATTTAGATTTTTGGGTCATTTTACTGAACTTTTGTAGTATACTTGACGACACAGAGGTAGAACAATGGACTACTGTACCGTACTGCTATATATATACTGGTGGTCAGCAAAATTCTGCACTGTCCTACTATATAATACTGCGCACAACTAAAATGCACCACAGGTATGGATGGATAGTATACTTGATGACACAGAGGTAGGTAGAGCAGTGGACTACTGTACCGTACTGCTATATATTATATACTGGTGGTCAGCAAAATTCTGCACTGTCCTCCTACTATATAATACTGCGCACAACTAAAATTCACCACAGGTATGGATGGATAGTATACTTGACGACACAGAGGTAGGTAGAGCAGTGGCCTACTGTACCGTACTGCTATATATTATATACTGTTGGTCAGCAAAATTCTGCACTGTCCTCCTACTATATAATACTGCGCACAACTAAAATGCACCACAGATATGGATGGATAGTATACTTGACGACACAGAGGTAGGTAGAGCAGTGGACTACTGTACCGTACTGCTATATATTATATACTGGTGGTCAGCAAAATTCTGCACTGTCCTCCTACTATATAATACTGCGCACAACTAAAATGCACCACAGGTATGGATGGATAGTATACTTGACGACACAGAGGTAGGTAGAGCAGTGGACTACTGTACCGTACTGCTATATATTATATACTGGTGGTCAGCAAAATTCTGCACTGTCCTCCTACTATATATACTGCGCACAACTAAAATGCACCACAGGTATGGATGGATAGTATACTTGACGACACAGAGGTAGGTAGAGCAGTGGACTACTGTACTGTACCGTACTACTATATAATACTGGTGGTCACTGGTCAGCAAAATTCTGCACTGTCCTCCTATACTACAATGCAGCACAGATATGGAGCGTTTTTAAGGCAGAGAACGTAGATATTTGCAAGCACACTGAGCACAGATATTTGCAAGCACACTGAACACAGATATTTGCAGCACACTGAACACAGAAATGCTGCACGTCCTCTCCCTATTATCTCCAATGCACGAGTGAAAATGGCGGCGACGCGCAGCTCCTTATATAGAATACGAATCTCGCGAGAATCCGACAGCGGGATGATGACGTTCGGGCGCACTCGGGTTAACCGAGCAAGGCGGGAGGATCCGAGTCTGCCTTGGAACCGTGTAAAATGGGTGAAGTACGGGGGGGTTTGGATTCCGAGAAACCGAACCCGCTCATCACTATTCTGAATGTCATAATTTTATACCACACCCACTGCAGCAATGAGAATACAATTACACACCTCCATTTGTTAAATATATATATATATATATATATATATATACTGCTCAAAAAAATAAAGGGAACACTAAAATAACACATCCTAGATCTGAATGAATGAAATATTCTTATTAAATACTTTGTTCTTTACATAGTTGAATGTGCTGACAACAAAATCACACAAAAATTATCAATGGAAATCAAATTTATTAACCCATGGAGGTCTGGATTTGGAGTCACACTCAAAATTAAAGTGGAAAAACACACTACAGGCTGATCCAACTTTGATGTAATGTACTTAAAACAAGTAAAAATGAGGCTCAGTAGTGTGTGTGGCCTCCACGTGCCTGTATGACCTCCCTACAATGCCTGGGCATGCTCCTGATGAGGTGGCGGATGGTCTCCTGAGGGATCTCCTCCCAGACCTGGACTAAAGCATCCGCCAACTCCTGGACAGTCTGTGGTGTAACGTGGCGTTGGTGGATGGAGCGAGACATGATGTCCCAGATGTGCTCAATTAGATTCAGGTCTGGGGAACGGGCGGGCCAGTCCATAGCATCAATGCCTTCATCTTGCAGGAACTGCTGACACACTCCAGCCACATGAGGTCTAGCATTGTCTTGCATTAGGAGGAACCCAGGGCCAACCGCACCAGCATATGGTCTCACAAGGGGTCTGAGGATCTCATCTCGGTACCTAATGGCAGTCAGGCTACCTCTGGCGAGCACATGGAGGGCTGTGCGGCCCCCCAAAGAAATGCCACCCCACACCATTACTGACCCACTGCCAAACCGGTCATGCTGGAGGATTTTGCAGGCAGCAGAACGTTCTCCTTGGCGTCTTTAGACTCTGTCACGTCTGTCACATGTGCTCAGTGAGAACCTGCTTTCATCTGTGAAGAGCACAGGGCGCCAGTGGCGAATTTGCCAATCTTGGTGTTCTCTGGCAAATGTCAAACATCCTGCACGGTGTTGGGCTGTAAGCACAACCCCCACCTGTGGACGTCGGGCCCTCATACCACCCTCATGGAGTCTGTTTCTGATCGTTTGAGTAGACACATGCACATTTGTGGCTTGCTGGAGGTCATTTTGCAGGGCTCTGGCAGTGCTCCTCCTGTTCCTCCTTGCACAAAGGTGGAGGTAGTGGTCCTGCTGCTGGGTTGTTGCCCTCCTACGGCCTCCTCCACGTCTCCTGATGTACTGGCCTGTCTCCTGGTAGCGCCTCCGTGCTCTGGACACTACGCTGACAGACACAGCAAACCTTCTTGCCACAGCTCGCATTGATGTGCCATCCTGGATGAGCTGCACTACCTGAGCCACTTGTGTGGGTTGTAGACTCCGTCTCATGCTACCACTAGAGTAAAAGCACCGCCAGCTTTCAAAAGTGACCAAAACATAAGCCAGAAAGCATAGGAGCTGAGAAGTGGTCTGTGGTCACAACCTGCAGGACAACTCCTTTATTGGGGGTGTCTTGCTAATTGCCTATAATTTCGGGATGCGGTCAAGATGCCGCCGGCCGGAATCCCGGTGGTCGAAATACCAACGCCGGAATCCCGACCGCCACAATCCCGACATATTCTCCCTCAGTGGGTGTCCACGACATCCCTGCGTTCCGCTCGCCACCCCTGTCGGGATTGTGTGGTCGGGATTCCGGCGTCGGTATTTCGACCGCCGGGATTCCGGCCGGCGGCATTTAGTACTGATCCCATAATTTCCACCTGTTGTCTATTGCATTTGCACAACAGCATGTGAAATTGATTGTCAATCAGTGTTGCTTCCTAAGTGGACAGTTTGATTTCACAGAAGTGTGATTGACTTGGAGTTACATTGTGTGGTTTAAGTGTTCGCTTTATTTTTTTGAGCAGTGTATATATTTATTTATTTATTTTTATATATATATATATATATATATATATATATATATATATATATATAGTATAATTAAATGAAATGGGTATGTCGTGTGCTAGGAGATGGTCCCTAGGCAGAAAACTCTACCAGTAAACTCTGGTTATAAATTTGTATTATATGCTCTTGCTGTTTACAATGGCACTTTCATTATTATTATGACCCTCTATAAGTTTAGAGACCAGTATACTAACATACATCACATTGCATCTATACAAACATACACTGTACGGACAAAAGTATTTGGCCACACCTGTTAAATAACTGTGGAAATGGGTTTCAATCAGACCCATTGCCACTTTGTATAAAACCTAGCAATGCAGTCTCCATTTGCCAACATTTGTGATACAAAATGGGTTTTTCTGAAAACTTCAGTGACTTCAAGCATGGTAATGTGATGGGATGCCACCTTTGAAATAAGACCGTTCGTGAAATTTCATCCCTGCTGGATATTCCACGGTCATCTGTAAGTGATATTATTAGAAAGTGGAAGCATTTAGGAACAACAACAACTCAGCCAGAAAGGGGAAGACCACGTAAAACTCACAGGGCGGGGTCAACGACTGCTAATGCGCATGGTGCGTAAAAGTCACGAACGCTCTACTTATTCCATAGCTTAGGAGTTCCAAACTTCCACTGGAATTAATGTAAGCACAAACACTGAGTGGCAGGAGCATAATGGCATGGGTTTCCATTGCCGAGCAGCTGCATGCAAGCCTGACATCACCAAGTACAATGCCAAGCATCGGATGTAGTGGTATATAGCACACAGACACTGGACTCTGGAGCAGTGGAAACGTGTTCTGTGGAGTGACAAACCACGCTTTTCTGTTTGGCAGTCAGATGGGCAAGTCTGGGTTTGGCGGGTGGCGGGAGAACGTTATACCTGCCTGACTGCATTGTGCTAACTGTGAAGTTTGGTGGAGGAGGGATAATGGTATGGGGCTGTTTTTCAGGGTTTGGTCCATTATTTCCAGTGAAGCTTAATGCTTCAGCATACCAAGACATTTTGAACAATGCTATGCTTCCAGCTTTGTGGCAACATTATAGAGAAAGCCCTTTCCTATTCAAACATGACTGTGCCCCAGTGCACAAAACAAGGACTATAAAGACATGGTTTGATGAGTTCGGAGTGGAAGAACTTGACTGGCCTGCACACCAGTGACATGCAGTGGGGTGAGGCAGAGCCTTTCCTGTAATACTAAAGTTTGCACCAGAGTTTTGACTGCATAAAGTATATGAAAAATACAAAGAATAAAATATCTACTTTGTACTATTCTAATTATTTTTATAGTCAAAACTCTGGAGTAAAAAGTCTATGGCAGGTGAGACCTATCTTTTCTGTACATCTCGTATCAAAACTCAACAAATTTCCAGGAGTTTATACTGCTGCACCTTTGCATAATGCCCACATGTACCCTTTGGCTCATATATTGTGTATAAATCTGGCTCTGGTACTAGCCAGTGGCTCCTGACCAATTTACCTCATCGCATGTCCCTACCGAACACAGCTCTGACCTCCACCCTGTCGAGCACCTAGATTGCGAGCCAGGCCTACATCAGTGCCTGACCTCATAAATGCTCTACAGAATGAATGGGCACAAAATTCCCACAGAAACACTCCAAAATCTAGTGGAAAGCCTTCCAAGAAGAGTGGAAGGTGTGAAAGGAGGACCAACTCCATATTAAAGTGTATGTATTTGAATACAGTGTGATTATAGTCCCTGTTGGTGTAATGGTCAGGCGACCGAATACTTTTGTCCATATAGTGTATATTGGGCCTGACTTGGATACATTAAAGCAATTGTTTTTTTCCTGTGTATGCATCTACATCACACTGCGCATGCTTCTACGTCGCACTGCACTAGCGTCGATAATGTGCGCACAGAGTTGGAGTTTCAATTGAGGCAACTCGTATTGTATGCTAAAGGCGGGTACACACTAGCCGATGCAGGAATGCCACGATGAGCGATTATATCGCTGAACAATATAGCGTTCAACGATATAGCGCATACACACTGAAAGTTGTCATTTAATGATAACGATCAGTGACGTCACCACCAGCATTCCCAGACATGCAGTTCAGCCCGACATTGGGGGTCATTCCAACCCGATCGCACGCTGCACTTCTTCGCAACGGTGCGATCGGTGTCGGAACTGCACATGCGTGGTGTGCACATCGCGCACACGCGGCGTTGCCCGGCAATGCTGGGAACAAAGAAAACGGACGCTGCTGCGACCGCAAGAAGATTGATAGGAGGAAGGCGTGTTGGGGCGTCAACTGACCATTTTCCGGGAGTGGTCCAGCAAATGCAGGCGTGTCCAGGCGTTTTGAGGGCGGATGTCTGACGTCAAATCCGGGACCTGCATCGCTGGATCCGTCGCAAAGGGTAAATAGGTATAGGGCTACTCTTGTTTTGCTTGAAACTTTTTTAGCATAGCAGGGCTGCACAAGCTATCGCAGCCCTGCTATGCTAAAATACACTCCCCATAGGCGGCATCAAGTTGATCGCACGAGCAGCAAAAAGTTGCTATGTGCGATCAACTTGGAATGACCACCATTAACGGGTTGAGCTGCATGTCAGCTCAGTATTGGTGATCGCTGAACAACATGTGGGAGCGCGCATCGTTCATCAGTCACCAATATCAGGATGTTAGCCCTTACTACTCTGGCAATATTTTCCCTTAAGTTGTGACAACAAATTTTCGCCATGATTGCAAAATGTCCCCTTGAGTTATATGTCTGTATTCTGCATGTTCGTTTCCATTGGAAACAGTAATCCTGCTATGTCCCTTGATCATTATATAGAATTTGTGGACATACAAACAGAAAAGTAGAAAGACTGTCTGTACTAATGGAAACTGTAGATCCCTTGCAAGGCACAGAATTCAGTACGGCTGCACTAGTGACTCATTATTCAGTGTTTCCAGTAGTTCTATACCAAGCTCACAGACAGGATATCCACTGTAAATGTAATGTGGAAAATCCAACTGATTTTACAAACCATCCTGGCAGTCATGAATACAGGGAACAATTTCCAGACGTTGTCTAAATCTTTATTAGTAAGCAATATACAGGATATGGATATATTAAAATTTCTGGTGGTTCAGGTTCATGTGCTGATGTCTGTTAGAAGCTGGAAAATTCTACAGTCCATAATATTGACACTCAGATATGTACATTCTAAAGAACTATCCACTTGAGAAAAAGAAAACCACAATTTATTTTAACCTTATAAGTCATGTAAGTGATTAAATTAAAAAAAAAGTTATGAGTTGTTCATATGAAACAGTTAAAGTTAGGAATAAATGTTTGCAATTCTCACTGACTTTCTCCAAGTGCTCTTAATCACATATGTATCATGTGAAAAACATATATCCAATATAATGCAGGGTGTTTGTGGAGATTTATTTCAGGAATACTGGTGATTAGTACATTCACATTCAATTCCCTCCTCCTCTCTCCCCTTTCACTCCTTCCTCTATGCACTTCATTTTGCCACCCACTTCACCTTCAAAATAAAGTCCATCTGCCATGACATCCTATAACTTCAGGCTCCATTTCCCTGCCCCATCTATCCTTACCAAGACCTATTTATCCCATTCCTTCTGACGCTTTCTGGTCACTCCCCCTTAAAGCATGCTTCTACATTGCCAGCAAGGTCAACTTATCTCTTACTTCTGGAAACTTCCCTTTCTCCTTCAAGCATTTTTTTTTAAAAACCCTCTCTTGATCCCTACTCCCTATCTCTCTTCTCAGCTTTGTCTCCAAGCTCTATGAGTAGGTAGTTTACAACCACCTCACTTTCTTCCTCCCTCCCACTCTTAGACCCACTCCAATCTGTCTTTCAGTCTCTCATAGTCAATTCCATTGCCCATTTCTCAATTCTTATACTGCTTGATCTCACAGTGCACTTGGTCACTTGATACCACTTCCTTCTCCTTAAAGCCCTCCACTCTCTTGGGCGTTGAGCCTAAGATCTCTCCTGGTTTACCTTCTACTTGTCCAGCCGCTCTCTATTCCATTTGGGTCCCCCAAGTTCTTTCCTGGCAACGGTTCTCTTCTCCATTCACACTTCTTTTCTCTGTGAACTTATCAGCTCCTTTGGGCTTTGCAGGAGATATCCAGATTTGTCTCTCACAACCTGTTAGCCACCTCATCTTGAATGGTACAAGATTACTTAATATCTCTAAAACTGAACTCATTGTTTTTCCCACAACTAAGGTCCCTTATACTCCCATCTATCTCTGTTGTTTCACTCTCCTCCATTCCCCAAGCCTGATATCTAGGTGTCACCCTTGCCCTTTCCTTTTCCCAACTTCCAAACCCATTCACTATTCTGCCATTTTCATCTCCATCATATTTCCAGAATCAGACCCTTCCTCACCCCTGGTACTACTAAACTCTCATTTATGCTCTCATCTTTTTCCTTTCTTGTTGCTCTACCCCTGCTAGACACTCTCTGCCAGTCACTCCACTGGCTTTCTATACCACTCATAATTCAATTTCAAAAAACCCTCTCTCTGTCTCACCTCTCACATACAAAGCTCTCAATCTTTCCCCTCCTTCCAACATCTACAGCCTTATTTCCCCATAAGCTCCAGTCCTTTATTGCTCTACTAAAGACTACCACCTCACTATCTCTCTGATTATCATTTCCCATTCTCACATTTAGGATTTCTCCTGAGCAAATCCTAACTTCTGGAAAGGCCTCCCTTGCTGCATGAGACTTTCATACAGGCTCACAGCTTTCACATCCAACTCTAAAACCCATTATTTCATTCTGTCTTACCTCCCTTCCTCCTAACTCTGCAGTCTATGCTATTTTCTCCTATTGGGGGTCGTTCAGAGTTGTTCGCTCGTTGCCGATTTTCGCTATACTGCAATTAGTCGCTTACTGCGCATGGGGAAGGTATGCAGAGCGCATGCGCTTAGTTATCTTACTATAAACTTAGCTGTTTTGCTGTAGCGTCTGCGGCGCTTTTCAGTCGCACTGGTGTTCCGTAAATGATTGACAGGAAAGGGGCGTTTCTGGGCAGCAACTCAGCGTTTTCCCGGCGTTTGCTAAAAAACGCAGGCGTGTCAGGGAAAAACGCAGGAGTGTCTGGAGAAACGGGGGAGTGGCTGGCCGAACGTAGGGCGTGTTTGTGATGTCAAACCAGGAATGAAATGGGCTGAGCTGATCGCAGTGTAGGAGTAAGTCTCGAGCTACTCAGAAACTGCTAAGAATTTTCTATTCGCAATTCTGCTAATCTTTCGTTCGCAATTCTGCTATGCTAAGATTCACTCCCAGAGGGCGGCGGCCTAGCGTGTGCAATGCTGCTAAAATCAGCTAGCGAGCGAACAACTCGGAATGACCCCCATTGTGTCCACCCACATCCCATATAGAATTTAAACTCATATGAGTAAGGCCTTTTTCCTTTTGCCTTCTGTATATAAGTATGCTAACTCCACATGTGAATTTATACACTGTACTTACTGTATATATCCTGTAGTTAATTTAATCCCCTTGTACAAACCTACAGGACATATGAGGCACCTTACAAATAAAAGATAATAATAATAATAAGTATCGAACACTTGTATTATTCACGTCCTCAGAAATTGTGGGTGTTAGGGGTTCATTGGGAAACCTTTAAATGCCCTGCTTTTCCATTATTGGTTGACCACTTGCACAATCAGTATCATGAAATCAAACTGTCCACTTAGGAAGCAACACTGATTGACTATCAATTTCACATGCTGTTGTGCAAATGGAATAGACAACAGGTGGAAATTATAGGCAATTAGCAAGACACCCCCAATAAAGGAGTTGTTCTGCAGGTGGTGACCACAGACCACTTCTCAGCTCCTATGCTTTCTTGCTGATGTTTTGGTCACTTTTGAAAGCTGGCGGTGCTTTCACTCTAGTGGTAGCATGAGACGGAGTCTACAACCCACACAAGTGGCTCAGGTAGTGCAGCTCATCCATGATGGCACATCAATGTGAGCTGTGGCAAGAAGATTTGCTGTGTCTGTCAGCATAGTGTCCAGAGCATGGAGGCGCTACCAGGAGACAGGCCAGTACATCAGGAGACGTGGAGGAGGCCGTAGGAGGGCAACAACCCAGCAGCAGGACCGCTACCTCCGCCTTTGTTCAAGGAGGAACAGGAGGAGCACTGCCAGAGCCCTGCAAAATGACCTCCAGGGATCCTGAGGGATCTCCTCCCAGACCTGGACTAAAGCATCCGCCAACTCCTGGACAGTCTGTGGTGCAACGTAGCATTGGTGGATGGAGCGAGACATGATGTCCCAGATATGCTCAATTGGATTCAGGTCTGGGGAAAGGGTGGGCCAGTCCATAGAATCAATGCCTTCGTCTTGCAGGAACTGCTGACACAATCCAGCCACATGAGGTCTAGCATTGTCTTGCATTAGGACAGAGGTTCCCAAACTGTGTGCCGTGGCTCCCTGGGGTGCCTCGGGACACTTGCAGGGGTGCCTTGGGTTGGTGATCCAGGGCCAATTCAAATTATTCATGGTCAATATAATAGGCAAAACCAGTGCTGGTGGCTGCCAGTCATAAAATATGTGGCCAAACAGAAGCAAATCCTGTCCCTCACCACACAACTGACCCTAAGGATGACATATAAATGCGATCTACTTAATGTAATATCTCTTTTTAAATTTCTCAATAAGAAATTTTTGGCCTAGGGGTGCCGTGAAAAAAATTCTGATATTCTAGGGTGCCGTGATTCAAAAAAGTTTGGAAACCACTGCATTAGGAGGAACCCAGGGCCAACCGCACCAGCATATGGTCTCACAAGGGGTCGGAGGATCTAATTTCGGTACCTAATGGCAGTCAGGCTACCTCTGGCGAGCACATGGAGGGCTGTGCGGCCCCCCAAAGAAATGCCACCCCACACCATTACTGACCCACTGCCAAACCGGTCATGCTGGAGGATGTTGCAGGCAGCAGAACGTTCTCCTTGGCGTCTCCAGACTCTGTCACGTCTGTCACATGTGCTCAGTGAGAACCTGCTTTCATCTGTGAAGAGCACAGGGCGCCAGTGGCGAATTTGCCAATCTTGGTGTTCTCTGGCAAATGCCAAACGTCTTGCACGGTGTTGGGCTGTAAGCACAACCCCCACCTGTGGACGTTGGGCCCTAATACCACCCTCATGGAGTCTGTTTCTGATCGTTTGAGTAGACACATGCACATTTGTGGCTTGCTGGAGGTCATTTTGCAGGGCTCTGGCAGTGCTCCTCCTGTTCCTCCTTGAACAAAGGCGGAGGTAGCGGTCCTGCTGCTGGGTTGTTGCCCTCCTACGGCCTCCTCCACGTCTCCTGATGTACTGGCCTGTCTCCTGGTAGCGCCTCCATGCTCTGGACACTACGCTGATAGACACAGCAAACCTTCTTGCCACAGCTTGCATTGATGTGCCATCTTGGATGAGCTGCACTACCTGAGCCACTTGTGTGGGTTGTAGACTCCGTCTCATGCTACCACTAGAGTGAAAGCACCGCCAGCTTTCAAAAGTGACCAAAACATCAGCCAGAAAGCATAGGAGCTGAGAAGTGGTCTGTGGTCACCACCTGCAGAACAACACCTTTATTGGGGGTGTCTTGCTAATTGCCTATAATTTCCACCTGTTGTCTATTCCATTTGCACAACAGCATGTGAAATTGATAGTTAATCAGTGTTGCTTCCTAAGTGGACAGTTTGATTTCGCAGAAGTGTGATTTACTTGGAGTTACATTGTGTTGTTTAAGTGTTCCCTTTATTTTTTTGAGCAGTGTATATATTATTACACTATGTAGACAAAAGTGATAGGACACTGACAGCAAATAGATCAAAGATTTTACTGACATCAGGTCCATCATGTGAAGTGATTACAGCTGACACCCTTCTTGGCAAACTGTCCACAAGTTCCTGGACTGCAGGCTATACTGTATGTTTTGCCATTCCGCCTTCAGTACAGTGACCAACTGCGACACTGAAGAAGGTCGTGTCAGTCTAAAACACATCCGTCTCTCCAGTTCGTCCCAGAGGTTCTCAATAAGGTTAAGATCTGGAGTCTGAGTTTGCCAGCCCATCCAGGGTTACCAAATTGTCTGTATTTCAGTCCAGCATTACCCTGGAAACATGACCTTGCGCAGCCTATGATAATCCCCTTTTCATACTCGGTTAGCTCCTTCCAGCAAGCCATTTAATCAACAAATGGCCCCTTTACCCGTTTTATACCTTCTTCAAAACGTGTCTGCTGCAGGAACAGCAGACACGTGTTAAAGTTAAAGTCACTTTTCTCTACATAGTGTATGTAGAATTTTGTTTTTATTAAAACATAAGTAAAATTAAGTTTTGTTTTGTTTTTTAAATAAAAGTTGAAGCCCAAGTCAGGACTTCCAGTTCCACTGCGCAGCTTGCAGCTGCCAGTATCATCCGAGGCTGCCATCGTGCCATATTTTAGAAATCAAGGTTAAATTACATTCTTCTACACAGCTTAACAAATAAAGCCCTCATTACAGAATTCACAATTATAACAAACTTCAAATAGGATCAACATCCTTTCCTACTATAAAATCGCTATATTTATAAGTGATCATACATTTTGTATGACATATGAGTTTAAAGGTTTGATATTTAAACATTTGATACATTGGATTTTAATCCAAAGAACAATGGTTTAAAGCCTTATGGGGTATATTCAATTAAAGTCGGATCCATTCCGACATGAATTTGTCGGAATGGATCCAACAGGACATATTCAATGAACGGCGATTTGGCCGTTCCTGACCATCTCAATCCGACTTTAAAAAAAGTTGGATTGAGATGAAGGTGCTGAGAGGGGGAGAGCAGTGGCTACAGCAGCGTAGCCGGAGGATGGGGCACTGCCGCCAGACCTCACAGCAGTGTCCACCCAACTCCAGCAAGCGGGATCTCGCTTGCTGGAGCTGGGTGGATGCGACCGTGAGCGGTGCCCCATCCTCCGGCTATGCTGTTGTAGCCGTTGCTGTCCCCTGTCTCCCCGCAGTGTATAAAAAGTCTGGCAAGTGTCCCACTGGCGTGACTTGGTTTATCCTGGCAAGAGTCTGTGCAGCTAGCATGGAAGAGAGCGAAGCTGTTGGGGTAAATGGCTATTGGCAAGTGTATTATTATTATTATCCTTTATTTATATGGCGCCACAAGGATTCCGCAGCGCCCAATTACAGAGTACATATACACATAATTAAAACAGGAAGACAGTGACTTACAGTTGAAGACAATATAGGACAAGTACAGGGTAACTAAGCATAACTACACCAGTAAATGACAGAGATAAGTTCCAAGGTGGCCACAATACTGCGGGATTTGGGCAGTTGAGGATTATTAAAGTAAAAAAAGGATAAGCACATGAGGGAAGAGGACCCTGCTCGTGAGAGCTTACATTCTAAGGGGAGGGGTAGACAAACAGGGGTGACACAGATGGGGTACATAGAGAGTGTGGAACAGAGGGTTAGGATGAGATTTGGCTGGGTTTGGTAAAGAAGTGTGTCTTAAGAGCCCGTTTGAAGTTTTGTAGAGAGGTGGAGAGTCTGAGGGGTAGAGGTAAAGAGTTCCAGAGAATGGGAGCAGCACATGAAAAATCTTGGAGGTAGGAGTGGGAGGAAGTAATCAGTAGGCAGGAGAGTCGGCGTGCATTAGCAGAGCGAAGAGGACGGGTGGGAGTGTAGAGGGAGATAAGGTCAGAGATGTAAATGGGAGAGGAGTGGGTGAGGGCTTTGTAATTGAGTGTGAGAAGTTTGAATTGGATTCTGAAAGGGAAGGGAAGCCAGTGAACGGCTTGTAGAAGATGGGAGGTGGATGTAGTGCGTTTGGTGAGGAAGATGAGCCGGTCAGCAGCATTGAGGATAGATTGGAGTGGAGTGAGGTAATTGTCAGGGAGGCCAGTAAGGAGGAGATTACAGTAGTCCAGTCTGGAAATAATCAGTGAGTGAATAATGATCTTAGTGGCATCCTGGATGAGAAAAGGTCTGATTCTGGAAATGTTTTTGAGATGAAAATGACAGGTTTGTGAGAGGTGCTGAATGTGTGGTTTGAATGAGAGGGAGGAGTCAAGGATTACGCCAAGACAGCGTACCTGGGGGCTAGAGGAGATAGTTGTGCGATCAATGGATAATGAGATTGTGGGAGGTGAGGTTGTGCGGGAGGGTGGGAAGATTATCAGCTCGGTCTTAGACATGTTGAGTTTAAAAAAGCGCTGGGACATCCAGGAAGAGATAGCAGAAAGACAGTTGGAGGTACGAGTGAGGAGAGTGGGGGAGAGGTCAGGGGAGGAGAGGTAGATTTGAGTGTCATCAGCATAGAGGTGGTATTGGAAGTTAAAAGAACTAATGAGTTCACCTAAAGAGGACGTATAGAGTGAGAAAAGGAGATGACCAAGAACAGAGCCTTGGGGGACACCAACAGTTAGTGGAAGTGGGGGGGAGGTAGAGTCATGAGAGGAGACAGAGAAGGAATGATCAGAGAGGTAGGAGGACAGCCAGGAGAGGGCAGTATCATGCATACCAAGAGAGTGAAGGGTTTGCAGAAGGAGAGGGTGATCCACAGTGTCAAAAGCAGCAGAGAGGTCAAGAAGAATAAGCAGAGAGTAGTGGCCCTTAGCTTTGGCTGCATGGAGGTCATTGCATACTTTTGTGAGGGCAGTTTCAGTGGAGTGGAGAGAACGGAAACCAGACTGGAATGGGTCAAGCAGTGAGTGAGAGGAAAGAAAGGCAGTGAGGCGATTATAGACAATACGCTCAAGAAGCTTGGAGGCAAAAGGAAGGAGAGAGATGGGTCGATAGTTGGAGAGAGTGTTTGGATCAAGGGTAGGTTTTTTAAGAATAGGGGAGACAAGAGCATGCTTAAGAGCAGAGGGCACAGTGCCTGATGAGGGAGAGATTAAGAAGGTGAGCAAGATTGGAACAGGCAGAAGGAGAGAGGTAGCGGAGGAGGTGGGAGGGGATAGGGTCAAGTAGAGAGGTTGTGGGGGGGGGAACGGATAAGGGCCATGACTTCCTCACCAGATACATGGGAGAAAGATGTCAGAGTTGGTAAGAGGGAAGAGGAGGGGTGGCAAGGGAAAGGTGGTGGCTGGTTGCTGGTCTGGTGGGATGTGATGTCCTGACGTATGGAGTCAATCTTGGATGTGAAATAAGTAGCAAAGTCAAGCGCAGACAATGAGGAAGGGAGAGGAGGTGGTGGTGGGAAGAGAAGGGAGTTAACAGTGGCAAAGAGGCGCCGGGGGTTGGAAGAGCAGAGATGAGGATTTTGAAGTATGATTGTTTAGCGAGGGAAAGGGCAGTACTGAAGGATGAGAGCATACATTTGAAATGGCGGAAGTCTGCTTTAGAGCGAGATTTCCTCCACTGTCGCTCGGCAGTACGTGAGCATTTTTGAAGATATCTGGTGCATTTGGTGTGCCAGGGTTGAGGTGTTGATCTGCGAGGGTGAATAGTGGTTGGCGGAGCTACAGAGTCAAGGGCAGAAGTAAGAGATGCATTGTATAGGGTTTTGGCTTGTTCAGGGCATGTGAGAGAGAGAAGAGGAGAGAGAAGTGAGTCAAACAGAGAGGATAGGGATGAGGCGTCAATAGCCTCAATGTTACGCTTAGTGATGGTAGCCTTAGGAGGGAGAGATGGGGAAGCAGAGATAGATAAGTTGAAAGAGAGCAGGTGGTGGTCAGAGAGGGGAAAAGGGGAATTGGAGAAATCAGAAATATCACAGCGGTGAGTGAAAACCAGATCCAGTGAGCTCCCGTTCACATGGGAGGGTGAGGTGGTCCACTGGGAGAGACCAAGTGAAGAGGGGAGGTTAAGGAGTTTAGAGGCAGGTGATTTTGTGGGGTTATCGATAGGGATGTTTAAATCACCTAGAATAATGGAGGGAATGTCAGGAGAGAGGAAGTGAGGTAGCCAGGAAGCAAAGTTGTCGAGGAATTTGGAGGAAATGCCAGGTGGACGGTAAATGACAGCAACTCGAAGATTAGTAGGTTGGTAGAGGCGTATTGCATGGACCTCAAATGTAGAGAATGTAACGGGATGGTTCTGGAGGTATAAGTTGGAATGTGTAGCTTGAGGGTAAAAGGATCCCAACACCACCCCCATGGCGACCCCCGGGTCGGGGTGTGTGTGAGAATGTGAGGCCCCCAACAGAGAGGGCAGCAGGAGAAGTGGTGTCATAGGGAGTAAACCAGGTTTCTGTAATGGCCAGGAGGTGCAGGGAGTTGGAAATGAAAAGGTTATGAGTGGGGGCCAGTTTGTTGCAAACAGATCTGGCATTCCAGAGTGCACAGGATAGGGGGTAGGAGTTTGTGGGAGAGATGTGAATGAGATTATCAGGATTGCTGTAGCGTTGAGGTAAGATTGATGTGGAAGGAAGGGATAAAGAGGGTGTAATGATGGAGCTGGGGCCTTGGCTAGGAAAGGAGACTGCAGGAGTGAGGCAGGGAGGGAGTGTAGTATGATACTGGTGAGGGAGAGGTGAGGTGACAGGCAGAGGAGGGAGAGAGCAGGGTTGAGTGGTGGGGTAGAATGATGCTGTAGCCGCTGCTCTCCCCTGTCTCCCCGCTGATCTCTCCCATCCTCTCAGCACCCTTATCTCCATCCCATTTTTTTTAAAGTTGGATTGAGATGGACAGAAACGCGGCCAAAACCTGTCTGATTTGTCCCCGTTTCTGATAGAAGCACAAGGATCGGCAGCTATTCCCCGATTTGTCGGATAAAAAAGCCGGGGATTGAATAGGTCGGAACCCCTTCCAACCTGAAAAAGTAGAAAACTGTCGTCTTTCCAACAAGGCGGCAGTTTCGACAGCAGTTGAATGTACCCCAATATCATGACATCAATAACAAATCTGTACAGTTGAGTGTGTTAGAGGAACACAGAGCAAAGCTATGGTTTCTGTTTACAATTAGTTTAGTAGATTAGATTTCACAATTCAACACCTTAAATTAAAATAAACTTAATTTAACTAGAAAGCTTGTAATTAAATAATTGGATAATTACACAGCTGTGTTTTTAAATGTCTGTTTAAGTTAAAGAACTTAAAAATTCTAAATGTTTTAAATTAAAAGATCTGTTCACTTCAAAACTGAAATCAGATGTAACATAAGAACTCTAAGTAGGTAATGAGGTAACTTGAACATTACTATCTAGTACTGTCTGTTTCTTTATTAACTGTGAGATCCTGTTCCAATTAGTAAAGAGATAAGCTTACCCTTCCTGCATATTCAAGGATCATTAACAAAGTAATTGTCTGTTATGCCGCTTTCAGACACGTGGCCCGGGAATTGCAAATTCTCGGGTCGTAGCCTGTTGACCCTGGTTGTATCCTTTAACACATGCAGAAATCCCGGGATCAGTGGTGAAACTATCGCTGGTGCAATGCACTGGGGTACCGGCGCAATGAAGGGGCCCGCATCTGGAGGCATTACAATGAGTCAGGCTGACTGATTAATGCTGCCTGCTGACATGCTGGGAGCCACCAAACCGAATTAGGTCATAAGCTGAGTAGCTACTCTGTGGTATTGCCGGAGGGGGAGAAGGATGCAGAGGAGAAAAGAGGAGGTGCCATCCTCCCTAGTTATCCATGGCCCGGCTCTTTCTTTTTGCTGTCGGCGCAGGATAGGGAGGAGAGAAGGAGCAGCTGTGGCTTAAAGTTCCTTGGAATATCTACAGGTAGAGGCATTCACTGGAGACCTACCGCTGGGTGAAATGAGCGCTCCCCTCCTCCCCATCCCCCCCGCACGCTCAGCATACATCGCACAGTGCTGAGCAGGGGGAGAGATGTGTGCTGAGCGATTTGCTCAGCACACATCTCTCCCCAAATTGGCCCGTGGACACGGCCCTATAGGGACCTATTTATCAGTTAATATATGCAGTGTATGTATAAACAAATTACAATTATCAGGTTTAGACACTGATAAGTGATAAATGGTCCCCCATAGTTAAATGAAGGAAGAACATAAAATGAATAAGACAGGCAACGTTCATATACTGTATAGCTTTTCCAGGACACCATTATACTGAAAACCCAACATTGCATCATGAAAGTTTGGGGTGGGGTGGTGGGGGAGGTTTGCTGTTTGCAATGCACTACAGTGAAAAGCATCTGTGATGCAAGATACTGAGCATGAAGTGTCAGAGGTAAAAGTAGCTGAGCATTCATAGACTTACTGTAGCAAGTCACTCTCTCACAAATATCTGATGAATTGGCATCCAGTAGACAAACATTGTACCCCAGTATTCTCTTCTGCTGTTCCAAAACAACAACATTTTGGTTAGATATTGCATATAAAACCAAGCTACAGATAACACTTTATATATTGGTGCCATTCACAGTTTTAAATGGAGGCCCCAGTGGAACAATTACCATAGAGGCTTTGTTCAAGGATTTTCTAGAAATAATTGCACCTTCAGTCATCTTGACAATGAGCTTTCTGTCAAAGTTTCATCTGCAAACATTTATGTACAGTAAATGAGGAGGATTTTGAAGCTTTAGTGGTACATTTACTAACACTACAGGTTATAGGTACCACTCCGGCTTTTCCTATTTTTGTGGCAAAGCAGGAAGCATTTAGGGGCCTATTCATGAAGCAGTGAAACGTGAGGAGAGGTGAGCCAGTGGAGAAGATGCTCATGGCAACCAATCAGCATTGAAGTAACATTTATAATTTGCATACTATACAATTGTACGGAGCAGCTGATTGGTTGCCATGGGCAACTTCTCCACTGGCTCACTTCTTCACTATTTTCACTGCTTCATGAATAGATAGACCCCTTAGTATGGAATGTATGAATAAGCAACTTGCCGAAGTGGGTGCACAAAAGTCAGCCCATCAGCAAATTATTCACAGCCACATACAGTAGCGCGTCTGTTTAGTTGACTGTGATTACGCAAATGACAGAGAAAACCACTTGATGGATGGGCATACTCCCTCCTTTCTCATGGGAAGCTGAATGATACAAAAAAAAATCTAACTTTATTGTCAATGGAACATTCTGTTTTACAACACTTCCTGCTTCCCTCACACTCTACACGTGTACGGACACTCTTTCCAAGTACTGGCATCTTCTAGTGGCTAAGGTGTCTACTTATTAATAGTTGCATACTCAATGCAATCACAGACGGTCCTAAAGCCGGGAAAAGCTTAAAACAAGTGGTTCAGAGACTTTGGAATGACAAAATGCTCAGTTGCCGACTGCAGACACAGCAAACATTCTGCCTTTTTGGAGATAAATAGGCCCATCGCTAAGTGCTATGAAATTCAGAAAAACAAACAAGGACATTGGACATCTGAGTGACCCTTGGCTTACTCAGGAGGTCTGGCAAACTCACCCTGCCAGTGAAGCTGTGTCCGCCATTGGCTTTGGCACATGCAAAAAATGGGGACAGTGTGCCCCTATTTTCTAGAATGCTCCCTGCTGCCACCCCCTTGCCAGCAGCATCACAGAAACAAACCATCAGAGATTTATGTAAAAAATTAATTTACGTAAATCTCTGAATCAGGCACTTAGTATAAGAAAACCGAAAATGGAGTAAATACTGTACCAAGGCTGGTATGCAAATTCATTCCTCTCTTCTGGGTAACTTATTACACCTCTTAGCTATCTTATACAACATTTTGAAAAATGATGTATTAATTGGACAACAGATATGGATGTTATTTCTCTTACTGCAAGAGTATTCTTCATGAACCTAATATTTCCAGTCCAGGTTTTATGTGGAAGTCTTTGAAAAAAGTAACAATAAGGAATAACCAAGGGTGGAAAAATATAAGATTCACCTGACTTTGTATTGTAAGGGATTGATGTACAGTAGGAGAAAAACTGAATAAAGGGATGTTTAGTCTGATTTGCGGATAACAACAAGGAAATTCTTTCCCTAGATTGCTATATTTCGCAGCTTTCATGAAAAGATAATTCAGGTCAGTATGAAAATAGCAATTACAGAGAATGCCTTAGGGGCTCCCAAAGAGAATGAATAATCCTAAAGGGAATATATTTCTTGCACAGATCTGGCAAGTTTGATTGAAATTTAGCATTTAATTTAGGCCACAATAAATTCTAGGGTCTTTTCAATTATAGAGTGGCAGTCTGCCCAGGAGTACTGGGCCCAGGAAGATACTTTGAGACAGGATTCTTGAGAATTGTATGTATTTCCCAGAGGATTGTGGCCAATGAAGGAGAAAGTGGATACATACATCCAGGCTGGATTCATGATGCATTCTTATCAATCTAATGGTCAGAGAAGTGAGAGACGGTATTTGTGCAGTTGTTCTTCTTCAGGTTTGTGTGCAAGAAAGGTATTCAGTGTTAAGAAGGCTGCAGATGCTGCTATTCTTCATGGTCTACACTAAATATTGCCAAAACCTCTCTGTCTCCAGTAAATCTGTAATGTGTTTCTTGTCTGAATTCATTCTTTGGGAAAATCCTCCTCTAAGATAACAGGTGTGGAACTATCTTACAAAAATACTTTTAAAGAAAATAGGTGACAACAATCTCTTCCAGACTGGACCATTTTTTTCTATTAGTCAATGCACGGTATAAGGAGAGAGTTATTTTAAACAGAGAAGAAACATACACCAGTAGGTCACATAGACCATTCCATATGAAGGTTCACTCGAGATTCAATATAATACATTTTTTCTACAGCTTGTTTCAGAGTGAGATAGAGAGGGAAAGAAAGAGTGAGTAGGTGTCTGCCCTTCAGAGAGACAATGCATATATCCTTCCATGGAATGGATAAGTTCCAAAGATAAGTACATTTGGGAAATTATATGGGCAATGATGTTGTTTAGTTCCAAACCTTTCCTTACTAAAACATATGTAAATTCAGTACTAAGGAAGTTCAGCATTAATGTAAACAAGAATCCAAACAGCAATCTAGACAGAATTGTACTCAAAGATTAGTCTATGGGCCTAAAACTGGAAATGGCCTAAAACAAGTTGTCCAGAGCCTTTGGAATGACAAAATGCACAGTTGCGCACTGCTGGCAGAGCAAACATTCTGCCTTTTTGGAAATAAATAGTCCTATCGCTAAGTGCTGTGAAATTAAGAAAAACAAATCAGGAAAGGTTTTACAGTAACTGACAGAGGGCTGGAAAAGCTAATAATTATATTGAAGAATTTATACAATCACATTAGGAGAATCATTTTATGAGGATTCAAGAAGAAAGCAACTTTTTAAACCAAAATAACAATTAAACACATTTTCATATTGCATATTGCTTTTTAGGTCCAGAGAAATGAGATTGGTCCTAACTAGAGATGGGTGGGTTTGGATCTCAGAGATCCAACCCCCCCCCCCCCCCCCCAAACTTTACAATCTGAGCCGGGAAACGAGCCCGGCTTGGGACTTCCCGCCAAACTCAGATCCCAGAATGAGGCAAAACATCATCACCCTGCTCTCAGATTCTCGTGGGTTTTGGATTCTATATAAGGAGCCACGTGCCACCGCCATTTTCACTCTGGACTTGGAGAGTCAGGGAGACAGACCTCTGTCTGTCTGTGGGTGGTGGCTTACAGCGGTGCTGCTGTCCTGTGCTCTTCTGGGGTGGTGTACTGTTCTGGTATACTGTGCTGTTAGGGGTGCTGCTGTCCTGTGCTCTTCTGGGGTGGTGTGTACTGTGCTGGTGTAGGGTGCTACAGTCCTGTGCTGTACAAGGGCACTGTGTGTTCTGTGTGCTGTAAAAAATACAGGGGTGCGGTGGGCCTGTCCTGTATGCTGTAAAAATACAGGGATGCTGTGAAAATACAGGGGTTCTGTTAAAATACAGTGGTGCTGTGGCCCTGTCCTGTATGCTGTAAAAATACAGGGGTGTTGTAAAAATACAGGGGTGCTGTAAAAATAAAGGAACACTGGCCCTTTCCTGTATGCTGTAAAAATACAGGGGTGCAGTTAAAATAAGAAACACTGTCCCTGTCCTGTATGCTGTCAAAATACAGGGGTGCTGTTAAAATAAAGGAACACTGTCCCTGTCTTGTATGCTGTAAAAATACAGGGGTGTTGTAAAAATACAGGGGTACTATTAAAATAAAGCAACACTGGCCCTGTCCTGTATGCTGTAAAAATAGAGGTGTTGTAAAAATACAGGGGTGCTGTGGCCCTGTCCTGTATGCTGTAAAAATATAGGGGTGCTGTGGTCTGTACTGTATGCTGTAAAAATACAGGGGTGCTCAAAATATAAAGGGGCACTGTTTGTGTGCTATAATAATAAAGGGGTGTCCTGTCTGAGCCTGATCATCTCTAGTAGATATACAGTACTAGTCAAAAGTTATCTTCTAGTGTGCACTGTGTACCCAGCATTAGAGAGAGGTTCTTCTCAATTATTTGATGTTAGGGACTCAAATGAATGGCTCCAATTAGTCAACCTTAATTTTGATTTATTAATGTTCCACATTTTGGGATTATTTAAAAGATGCACATTTGTTGTACAGGGTTCTTTTCCTTTATTTTGTAAATGAGTTTCAGTGATCTTGCATTGCATCAGATTTCCATTGCACTGCAGCACTAGATGGGCCAGGACCTCCTTTGAGGCACAGTTTTCTGAATAAGGGCCCAGTATGGAGTCTCATGGTGGCTTACAGCCAGGAAGATGTCAGGCTGAGGCATGCTGGTAGCACAGAGGTTAGCATTGCTTCCCCCCACAGTCCTACTTGTAATATGAAATTAGTTTGGACTAGAGTGGTAAGCTCCACTAGGGCAGGGGCTCAATAACAAAAAATCACTGCACAGTCCTACTTAGTACTGTACCGATCCCACTCAAACTCAACTTGCCCCATCCGGGGCTGCTGTGGGGGCTCATGAGGGGCTGCTAAAACATCGAAGAGGCTGCTTTATTTAAAAATAAAATATGAGTAAAAATAAGATTTTACTCACTGGTAAATCTATTTCTCGTAGTCCGTAGTGGATGCTGGGAACTCCGAAAGGACCATGGGGAATATCGGGCTCCGAAGGAGGCTGGGCACTCTAGAAAGATTTATGACTACCTGGTGTGCACTGGCTCCTCCCGCTATGACCCTCCTCCAAGCCTCAGTTAGGACACTGTGCCCGGACGAGCTGACATAATAAGGAAGGATTTTGAATCCCGGGTAAGACTCATACCAGCCACACCAATCACACCGTACAACTCGTGATACTATATCCAGTTTGACAGTATGAAAACAACTGAGCCTCTCAACAGATGGCTCAACAATAACCCTTTAGTTAGCAATAACTATTTACAAGTATTGCAGACAATCCGCACTTGGGATGGGCGCCCAGCATCCACTACGGACTACGAGAAATAGATTTACCGGTGAGTAAAATCTTATTTTCTCTGACGTCCTAGTGGATGCTGGGAACTCCGAAAGGACCATGGGGATTATACCAAAGCTCCCAAACGGGCGGGAGAGTGCGGATGACTCTGCAGCACCGAATGAGAGAACTCAAGATCCTCCTCAGCCAGGGTATCAAATTTGTAGAATTTTGCAAACGTGTTTGCCCCTGACCAAGTAACAGCTCGGGGGGCAGCCTCAAAGGCTGGCAACCATGGTCACTAGGACCTAGTCCTGTATGTCGAACCTGCGGCCCTCTTGAAGATGGGCACTCTGCAGCTACTACAGTAGAGATACCCTGGTCCTTGGAGACAGGGTTATCAGCCTAATGCATCTGAAGATGCGACCCGGACCACTTGTCTAACAGGTCCCCCTGAAAAATTCTTGCATGGAACCTGCCGAATGGGGTTGCTTCGTAGGAAGCTACCATTTTTCCCAGGACTCGCGTGCAATGATGCACCGATACCTGTTTTGGCTTCAGGAGGTCTCTGACTAGAGATGACAGCTCCTTGGCTTTCTCCTCCGGGAGAAACACTTATTTCTGGTCTGTGTCCAGAACCATCCCCAGGGACAGTAGACGTGTCGTAGGAACCAGCTGTGACTCTGGGCTGTTTAGAATCCAACCGTGTTGTTGTAGCACTTTCCAAAATAGTGCTACCCCGACTAGCAACTGCTCCTTGGACCTCGCCCTTATAAGGAGATTGTCCAAGTACGGGATAATTAAAACTCCCCTTTTTCGAAGGAGTATCATCATTCCGGCCATTACCTTGGTAACACCCTTGGTGCCATGTACAGTCCAAACGGCAGAGTCTGGACTTGGTAATGGTAATCCTGTACCACAAATCTGAGGTACTCCTGGCGAGGATAGTAAATAGGGACATGCAGGTAAGCATCCTTGATGTCCCGGGATACCATGTAATCCCCCTCGTCCAGGTTTGCAATAACCGCCCTGAGCGATTCCATCTTGAACTTGAATTTTTTATGTATGTGTTCAAGGATTTTAAATATAAAAAAGGGTCACACCGAACCATGCGGTTTCGGTACCCCAAACCGTGTGGAATAGTAACCCCGTCCTTGTTGAAGTAGGGGCACCTTAAGTATTACCTGCTGGGAATACAGCTTATTAATTGCCTCTAGCACAGCCTCCCTGCCTGAGGGAGTTGTCGGCAAGGCATATTTGAGGAAACGGCGGGGGGAAGACATCTCGAATTCCAGCTTGTACCCCTGAAATACTACTTGAATGAAACAGGGATCCACCTGTGAGCAAGCCCACTGATCGCTGAAATTTTTGAGACGGCCCCCCACCGTACCTGGCTACACCTGTGGAGCCCCCGCGTCATGCTGTGGACTCAGAGGAAGCGAGAGAAGAATTATGATTCTGGGAACAGGCTGACTGGTGCAGCTTTTTCCCTCTTCCCTTGTCTCTGTACAGAAAGGAAGCGCCTTTGACCCGCTTGCTTTTCTGAAGCCGAAAGGACTGTACCTGATAATACAGTGCTTTCTTAGTCTGTGAGGAAAACTGAGGTAAAAATATTTCTTCCCAGCTGTTGCTGCGGATACGAGGTCCCAGAGACCATCCCCAAATAATTCCTCACCCTTATAAGGCAGAATCTCTATGCGCCTTTTAAGGTCAGCATCACCTGTCCAGTGACAGGTCTCTAATACCCTCCTGACAGAATGGACATTACATTCATTTTGGATGCCAGCCGGCAAAATATCCCTCTGTGCATCCCTCATATATAAGACGACGTCTTTAATATGTTCTCATGTTAGCAAACTAGTATGTTTGACAGGGTCACCGACCACGCTGCAGCAGCACGCTCTGCAGGTTTCAGTCTAGTACCTGAGTGTGTAAATACAGACTTCAGGATAGCCTCCTGCTTTTTATCAACAGGTACCTTCAAAGTGGCCGTTCCTAAAACGGTAGTGCCACCTATTTTGACAACCGTATGAGCGCCTTATCCACCCTAGGGGATATCTCCCAGCGTAACTTATCCTCTGGCGGGAAAAGGTACGCCATCAGTAACTTTTTAGAAATTACCAGTTTCTTATCATGGGGAACCCACGCTTTTCACACACTTCATTCATTCATCTGATGGGGGAACAAAACATTGCCTGCTTTTTCTCCCCAAACATAAAAACCCATTTTTAGAGGTTAATGTCAGAAATGTGTAACACATTTTTTATTGCCGGGATCAAGTCACGGATGTTCCTAGTGGATTGTGTATATGTCTCAACCTTGTCGACACTGGAGTCAGACTCCGTGTCGACATCTGTGTCTGCCATCTGAATGAGCGGGCGTTTTTGAGCCCCTGATGGCCTTTGAGACGCCTGGGCAGGCACGGGCTGAGAAGCCGGCTGTCCCACAGCTGTTACGTCATCCACCCTTTTATGTAAGGAGTTGACACTGTCGGTTAATACCTTTTACCTAACCATCCACTCTGGTGTCGGCCCCACAGGGGGCGACATCACATTTATCGGCATCTGCTCCGTCACTATATAAGCCTCCTCCTCAAACATGTCGACACAGCTGTACCGACACACCGCACACACACAGGGAATGCTCTGACTGAGGACAGGACCCACAAAGCCCTTTGGGGAGACAGAGAGAGTATGCCAGCACACACCAGAGCGCTATATAATGTGGGGATTAACACTATAACAGAGTGAATTTTCCCCCATAGCTGCTTGTATATACAATATTGCGCCTACATTTAGTGCCCCCCCTCTCTTTTTAACCCTTTGAGCCTGAAAACTACAGGGGAGAGCCTGGGGAGCTTTCTTCCAGCTGCACTGTGAAGAGAAAATGGCGCCAGTGTGTCTGAGGGAGATAGCTCCGCCCCTTTTCCGTGGCCTATTCTCCCGCTTTTTTCTGGATTCTGGCAGGGGTATTTACCACATATATAGCCTCTGGGGCTATATATTGTGGTATTTTTGCCAGCCAAGGTGTTTTTATTGCTGCTCAGGGCGCCCCCCCCCAAGCGCCCTGCACCCTCAGTGACCGGAGTGTGAAGTGTGTATGAGGAGCAATGGCGCACAGCTGCAGTGCTGTGCGCTACCTTGGTGAAGACTGATGTCTTCTGCCGCCGTTTTTCCGGACCTCTTCTTGCTTCTGGCTCTGTAAGGGGGACGGCGGCGCGACTCGGGGACCGAACACCAAGGACTGGGCCTGCGGTCGATCCCTCTGGAGCTAATGGTGTCCAGTAGCCTAAGAAGCCCAATCCGGCTGCAAGCAGGCGAGTTCGCTTCTTCTCCCCTTAGTCCCTCGCTGCAGTGAGCCTGTTGCCAGCAGGTCTCACTGAAAATAAAAAACCTAAATCTATACTTTCTTTCTAAGGGCTCAGGAGAGCCCCTAGTGTGCATCCAACCTCGGCCGGGCACAAGATCTAACTGAGGCTTGGAGGAGGGTCATAGTGGGAGGAGCCAGTGCACACCAGGTAGTCATAAATCTTTCTAGAGTGCCCAGCCTCCTTCGGAGCCCGCTATTCCCCATGGTCCTTTCGGAGTTCCCAGCATCAGAGAAATAAACAAGATGCACAGGTATGCTCACATGCATGCAACTGGGACACACATGTATGCTCACATGCGTGTAATGGAGCTGTGAAAAACTAAAATAAGGCATCTGCCACAAAATATGTAAATAAAAATGCAATAAAAAAAATGGAAAAAAAGAAACCCACGAGATTTTCACAAAATAAGTCTCCAGACTCTGTGGAGGGGAAAATAACCAATCTTGATCCTGTGGTATGCACCAGTTTATTTGCATCCCAGCATTAAATCCGAGATTATTGTAATCCCTGAAAATGGAGAAGGGGGCACAAATTCGAAGGCTTTGGCCCCTAGTTTTTCAGGTTGTTCAATAATGTGGTAATTATATATTTGCTTGGTTAAAGTCCTTTCTGTTTCACACCAAGATAGGAGTGGAGGTGAAAGTCTGTGTGTTGTTCCGGATTGTGTGTGCCTCTCTAATTGTTAATTACGTTCTGTCCTCTTCCTCTTGCCTCGTCTCATAATGTGAAAAATCATCAAATATGGACGTGGTATGTTTGTAGCTAGCTATGATTCGGAGAACTTGCAAGCTTTTTCCAGGGGGACCACCTGTCACTGAAATGATGGGTTTATTAAACTGTGCATGTCCTGTTTAAACAATATAAGGGCGGATGGGAGGGCCCAAGGACAATTCCATCTTGCACCTCTTTTCTGTGCATTATGTGCTCTTTAGTTTTTAAAACTGCCATAATGTCTGCCACTGCAGTTCCACTCCTAGATGGGCCAGGTTTTGTGCTGCCCATTTGTGTCACTTAGCTTAGGCATCCAGCTACCTCGGCACAACCTTTTGGCCTTAAAACAATATTGTGAGGTGGAGGTATTCAGAATAGACTGGAAATGAGTGGAAATAAATGTCATTGAGGTAAATAATACCGTAAGAACAAAAGAAACCCCAAATTCTGTGATTTTAGCGGTTTCATTATTTTTTAAAATCCAGATCCAAAACCAAAACCCGAAAGAGTGCTTTAGGCAAAACCAATCCAGAACCAAAAAACGAACAGAGATCCAAAACCCAAAAAGTGTCTGGTGCACATATGTAGCCCTAACATACATGTACTTCACAGATGAAGGCAAGTGTGGTTGCTTATAGCATTTCTCCAATTTACACTGCTGGAACTGGATATCAACCTTGTCCAATAAGGATGTCAAGATTGTTTAGAAGATCTCCACCTGTTGGATTGCCCAAAACTTGGACTATTATCGTTCTAGCCAGTAAATTTACCCAGACAGGTGAGTGACAGGGCTTTAATGCTACTTTAAGTATTTTAACTACTTGAGTCTTAGAACTTTAAACATGCAAAATAACTTTATAAGTTTAAAATTGCAAAATCATGCACTTGGGGCTTAAAAACCCAAACGCTAAATATAATATCAAGTTTACTATAATGGAAACTATTGAGGAGGAAAGGGTTCAACAAGTCACTATTTCATTTTCAAGTGACTTACACGCTGGGAAACAATGGGATAAAGCAGTGAGACAGGCAAGTCAGATACTTGGTTATAGGGAGAGGACTCAGTAGCAGGAAAAACAAAGTAATAATGTCACAGTATAGGTAATTGGTACAGCCTCTTCTCGAACACTGTGTTCAATTATGTACGCCATATCTCAAGAAGGATATTAATACATTGAAGAGCATACAGAGAAGGGCAGCTAACATGGTGCATGGTCTACATCACAAAATAAACTAATTTCATATTGCAAATTGAGAAGGGCCTAGGGTAGTGTTGCTTTTGCTATCATCATCATCGCATGATATTACAATGGGCCTCCATTAACTGCAGAAAATATAAAATATACACCTCCTGAGAAATGTATATGTCTGTGCTTCCAAGCCTAATTAGGTCACATTTTCGGGAAGGTGAGGGTGCGTGTTACACTTACTTGCATGTACACACCTTTACTGTTTTTAAGTTACACTTACCTGCCCCCCTCCAAGCCACTCCATGTAAAGGGGCTGCTAGTCGCCTACCATAAACACAGATCTAAATCCTGAAGAATTTTGGTGTGCATGTGCAGAAGAAAATGCATATACTCAACCACTTTCCTGGCAAAATTGTATGTGATGCGACCGCAGGCAGGAGTGCGTTACCTGGCTTAGTCGTATCACATACGATGGTCCGGTCCTGCTGTGTCCCCCACTGTATGAATAAATCTGAATTCCTCCTGCTTCAGTTCCACCCTGGGAGTGACGTGGCGGTCTCTGTCCACCATCATCACTCCCGAAATAGTGCCCCAGAATGCCTTGTGTGCTGCATTCCAGGGCGCATGCGGCATAACTAAATGGACTGCCCATCTGGCATTTCTGACAAATGCCAGAAGGGCCGTTGGGCCGGTCCTATCAGAGCTGGGAAGACCATGCGCAGCACAGCCTCTGGCTCTCTGGCTGCTCCCCTGCCTCCCCCATAGAAATAGAGGTGTGCCGCAAGTCCACGCCCCCATGACTCACTGCATGACCCCCGTCTTTAGTGCCTGCACACCCCGTACGCAGCACGTGAGTGCACGCACATGCCAGGGCCGTTTTCGGCCCCCAGTCTGTCCCTGGTGGAGGGGCTCAGAGGGTGCCCAGGTCCCCCCCCCTACCCCCTCACTTGGCAGCAGCACTTGCAGCTCTTCTCAGCCCAGCACAAGCACTGTGCCCAGGGAGGCACTTAAAGTACTATTTTTTCTGTATTAGTGTGCAGGGCCATGCCTACCATTATCAGGCCACATTCCACAAAAAGTGCCTGGTCCCGACCAAGCTCTCTATTGCCCTGGGAGGTGTGTGTGTGTGTGTGTGTGTGTGTGTGTGTGTGTGTGTGTGTGTGTGTGTGTGTGTGTGTGTGTGTGTGTGTGTGTGTGTGTGTGTGTGTGTGTGGCGGGGGGGGGGGGGGGTGTATATGATGCCACACAGCTTGTTTATCTGGTAGAGGGTGATATACAATTCTGTGAAAATTTTTAGGTAGGTGCAGAAAAAAGCTGCAAAGTAAGAATGCTTTCAAAACTAGAAGTGTTGATAGTTTGTTTTTATTAACAAAATGAAAAGTGAATGAACAGAAGAGAAATCTAAATCAAATCAATATTTGGTGTTACCACTCTTTTGGCGGTATTCAATTCTTTTCACCCCCTTCCACATCCATTCTGTTTCTGCTGATGGGTGTGGTATAATAATTTCAGCTCGCTACCCCTGTGAGGGTAGCGAGGGTACCCAACCCGTTACGCAGCTAAACCTGATTTACTATGGGCGCAATATGTGCTTTAACGGGGATCACTTTAGAAAGGAGATTGGGAGCTAGATGCATCATCGCTTGAAGAGTGATCAAATGGAAAGTGATAAACTACCAGCCAACCAGATCCTAACTGTCATTTGGAAGTTAGGAACTTACTGGCTAGTACAATTTCTCTCTCCATTTTATCACTCTCCAAGCGATGATGCATCTAGACCTGGGAGTGATAAATCATTTGAATACCGCCCTTTGCCTTCAAAACAGCATCAATTCTTCTAGGTACACTTGCACACAGTTGTTGAAGGAACTCAGCACGTAGGTTGTTCCAAACATGTTGGAGAAATAATTACAGAACTTCTGTGGATGTAGGCTTACTCAAATCCTTCTGCCTCTCTTTATGTAATCCCAGACAGACTCAATGATGTTGAGATCAGGGCTCTGTGGGGGCCATATCATCATTTCCAGGACTCCTTGTCCTTCTTTACACTGAATATAGTTCTTAATGACATTGGCTGTATGTTTGGGGTCATTGTCCTACCGCAGAATACATTTGGAGTCGATCAGACGCCTCCTTTAAGGTATTGCATGATGAATAATTACCTGCCTGTTTTTATCAGCACTGAGGACACCATTAATCATACCTCCCAACATGACCCTCTCCAGGAGGGACAGAATACTCTGTTCCTGGACTTTTCTCTTAATGTATAATTGCCCTCACCTGTGCTGAAACACCTTTCTTATCCATTTACCTGTTCAACACAGGTGATGGCAATCATACAATAAAAGTCCAGAAGCAGAGCATTGTGTCCCACCAGGAGAGGGTCATGTTGGGAGGTATGCCATTGCAGACCCTCCAACATGACCCGCCCCACTAGGTACAAAATGCTCTGTGTCTGGGCTTCCCTCTTAATTTATGATTTCCATCACCTGTGCTGAACTAGTTAAATGATAAGAAAGCTGTTTCTTCACAGGTGATGGCAATAATAAATTAAGAGGGGAGTCCAGGAACAGAGCACTCTGTACCTAGTGGGGCGGGTCATGTTGGAGGGTATGCCATTAATCCTGACCAAATCTCCTACTCCAATTGCGGAAATGCATCCCCAAACTTGCAAGGAATCTTTGCAATGCTTCACTGTTGCCTGCAGACACTCATTATTGTACCGCTTTCCAGCCCTTCGGCAAACAAACTGCCTTCTGTTACAGCAGGGTTGGGGAACCTTCGGTCCTACTACTGTTGTTGAACTACACATCCCAGCATGCCCTGCAACAGCTTTAGCATGGCCAAATATCAAAACTGCAGCAAGGCATGCTGGTATGTGTAGTTCAACAACAGCTGAAGGGCCGAAGGTTCCCCATCCCTGTGTTACAGCCAAATATTTTTCATTTTGACTCCACAGTACAGAGCACTTGTCTTCCACAACCTCAGTTTGGCTGTTCCTCATCAAATTCTAAGCCTCCTAGATGGCTGTTTCTGTTTAATTTAACAGCTGTGTTTCAACCTACATATGAAAATGATGATGATCATTATCACCTGTTTGGTATGATTGCTTAATCACACACCTGAGTATAATCCTACAAAATCCCTGCCTTTGTGCAAGTGTGCCTGGAAGAATTGATGCTGTTTTGAATGCAAAGGGTGGTCTAATCAAATAATATTTGTTTTAGATTTCTCTTCAGTTCATTCACTTTGCATTTTGTTAATTGATAAAAATAGACTATTAAGACTTCTATTTTTTAAAGCATTCTTACTTTGCATAATTCTTTCCACACCTGCCTAAAACGTTTGCACAGTATATTGTGTATATAAAAAGAAAATAACTATAATAATAGTGACACATGGAGAGGGGTGATAATGCTGGGGATTACTTTGCCACGGGGAGGGGGCTCTATTTCTACTTGGGGAAGAGAAGTATTTTTATAATGGGGGCCTATGGACACAGGGTTGGGAGGTGGGCTACAAAACAACCCCTAAGTATGTGGTTTTAAAAAATATATATGTATATATTTTGAAAAATATATATTTTTTTATTTAATAAAGTTGAAAAAAGTATACATTTCTGCCCAGTTTTTGAGGGGAAAAATTGACAGTTAAGTGGTTAAGCCACAAAATTGGACATATGTCAAACTTGAAACCAGGCCCTAAAATAAAATGTGCCCTAAAATATGGCTTGTTCTTTCAATTAGTACCCCATCTGTGTCACCCCTGTCTGTCTACCCCTCCCCTTTAGAATGTAAGCTCTCACGAGAAGGGCCCTCTTCCCTCATGTGTTTATCCTTTCTTACTTTAATAATCTTCAACTGAACCAAATCCAGCAGTCTTCTGCCACCTGATACTTATTCCAGTGTCATCTGCTGATGCAACTACGTTTATTTACCCTGTACTTGTCCTATACTGTCATCAACTGTAAGTTGCTGTTTTCCTGTTTGATTATTTGTTTATGTACTCTGTAATTGGGCACTGCGAAACCCTTGTGGCGCCATATAAATAAAGAATAATAATAATAATTAAATCTTTAACACGTCCATAGTATATGTAACATTGTATAACCTACAAGAAAAGCTTGAACACGATTAGTATGAATAAAAATTAAATGTGATTAAACATTTTCAGTGTTCACGGAAGTATTCTTTGGGATGAAAGACATTAGCAAGATTTCGCACACATAGAAACCTTTATCCATTTGCACACCCTCATATATTCACAGCTTTGTGAACAAACCCATACTACGAGGCTAATTAACCTCAGAGACAACAGCTGACACAAATTCTGTTTGAAAAAGTTCCAAAATCTAGAAAAGCATCAATTACAGTATGTCTAAGTGAATACATTGACTTTTAAATGTATGCAAACAGTTGAGCTCTTAGAGAACCCCGTCAGATGTAATGTTCAAAGAGCTGGCACAAAAGCGTCCACTATGCGCTATTCACTTCCCAGCCGCTGTCTTCTCTGAATAATTCCTCTGTGCACAGATGTGCTCTGAAGTCTGTTATTACCCTTCATCTAGATATAAGATATGTTTAGTGCTATAATAATTGGCAGGAAGTGTATGGACAGATATTTCTCCCACTTTCCTCCTGCATGTGTATTTGTATAGACACTGTATGGAAACATGATGTCATCTACTCTGTGCCCCATAAACTGTATGGTATAAGCATCACCAAACACTACACTTATTCTCAGACAGGAGCCCTATAAACGAGTGATCTTTAGTATGCATTTGTTTTTTCACATGGAGCAAGTGATAAAATGTGAAAATCTATATCGCCTCAATTCTCAATATTACTGTGTGAGTCATTACCCATTGTTGCACGTGGCAGGCTTAATATGAGTGGACAGTACAGTGATGTCTCACTCAAATACTGACACGTATATGGACCGGACTCTATGCAGAATCCAGACACATACAGATGGGTCCACATTTATCTTGACCTTTAATAGGATTAACTGAGACAGGCCAGTCAGACTTAATCCCCTCCTTTAATGACTTAATCCCCTACTGTATTGTTCTCTGTATTGTATTGCAGCTGAGAACAATATATGAAGGGTTTATGCTAATAAGTAATGTTGTGACTAGGCGCTGAAAACTAGTCAAGATAACGGTGGACCCATCTGTATGGGAGACCCATATAGTGCAATAAAGAAAATTAGCTCTGCATTCATTGATAAAAATATAAAAGTGAACAAATAGCCAGCAATTAATTGTCTCAATATGAAGTAATGTGATGGTGTGGTTTTTTAGTTCAGTATACTTAGACATAAAACACAATTACAGGGCAGTGGAGGTGCCGGGGTCAGCCCAGCCTCCTACCGCCATTGCCGCCAAGCAAAAGGGTGTGACTGTGGCAAGTGGCCTTTACAGACTGCAGCAACCAGCAGCAGCCCCACTGCCTGGCTGTAGTAACTATCGGCGAGTCCCTCCTGTGTCCTAGCACCCTCCCAGACCACTGTGGCAGTCTGGGCCTGGGTCACATTATATGTGTGTGTGTATATATATATATATATATATATATACAAACAGAAAGTTCAGCACTCACCAAAGCAAGCTCACTTATTTTCACAATATCAATAAATAAATGATGGGGGTTTAGTTAGTAAATTGGCCAATGCACGGAAGCCTGCAAACCGCTCGCCAAGGTACCCCATCTTCATGCAGGTCCTACACTATCACAGTCTCTCAAAATTAAAACCTAGCAACTGTGTCACACATAATATAACTGCAAATATGCCCACTTGGTTTACTGTGTATCTGCCAAATACTCCATGGCTTTTAAAGGTACACTAGTCACCTGACACTGGCTGATAAATTACTAAAGAACAGCTGACTCAGGTTTAAGATAATTGGGCTTGCATAGGGGTGCATGAACAAAGCTTGTGGCCACAGTTAATATGAGTTACCCAAAGATTAACCTTTGGTTAACTCATATTAACTGTGGCCACAAGCTTTGTTCATGCACCCCTATGCAAGCCCAATTATCTTAAACCTGAGTAAGCTGTTCTTTAGTAATTTATCAGCCAGTGTCAGGTGACTAGTGTACCTTTAAAAGCCATGGAGTATTTGGCAGATACACAGTAAACCAAGTGGGCATATTTGCAGTTATATTATGTGTGACACAGTTGCTAGGTTTTAATTTTGAGACTCTGTGATAGTGTAGGACCTGCATGAAGATGGGGTACCTTGGCGAGCGAAAAAGGAGAAAAAGCTATGCGCTCAGGTGAGTAGCACTGCACTATGATTGTCAGCAGCCTCTTGAAAAGGGAATTGCCAGTCCCTTAAAACAAAACTATATATACAAATAACAAGTGGCGCTTGACGATCAGAAAGTTGAAAACATTTATTTGTGTAAAATGTATATAAAAAAGTTACAACAACCTCCCGGGGGTATGAAACAATATTAAAATATCACAATAATATAAATATGCACTGTATTGTAGCTCCGTATTCAAATTGTAATAGAAACATCAGTAGTGAATATTCTTATTTACATACGATTAACTATTATTAACACCTGGAAGGTCATTAAACGTACTGGGTTCAATATGTGCACAAAGATATAAGGAAATTAATAAATAATTGTTCTAAACAAGGATCACTCACGGCTGTATGTTAATTGGAGTTGCATATGTGACAGATTCATAGCAGTGAGCGGCTGATGTAGAAATGGAATTTTTATGCACAATTACCGCTGGGCAGGAGCTTCTTCGGTCCCTGCTCCCTGGTGTCGTCTCGTTATCTAGACAGAGACACACAACAGAGCCTCAGCGGGTGCAATTTATGCCGCACCGTGCGGGGAGTCCTGATGAGCCGTCACCACCGATCCACACCACCTCCGGTACCTCCGTGCTTTCAAACGGAGGATGTTAACTGGCAATTCCGGGGTTACTGAGAAGATGGGCTCTGATGTACCCGGCCAGCAAACTGCCCGTCTTAGGTATATCAAACTCTCGGTGTGAGCTTCGTGCACCGGTCTGCGCCGGGCCAGGGGGGAACGGCACCTGTAGCTGCTACCGTCTCAACTTGAAAAGGACGGCTGGGGCTGTAGTGATAATGGTTGCAGTACCAATGTTCCTGACTGCAGTGGTTGAAACCGGGCTCCCATGCACGGTTGTATGTGGATAAGCAAAACAGCGGTGTTGATCCTTGAAATGCAAAGCCTGTGTCCTTGGCGAGCGGTTTGCAGGCTTCCGTGCATTGGCCAATTCACTAACTAAACCCCCATCATTTATTTATTGATGTTGTGAAAATAAGTGAGCTTGTTTGGTGAGTGCTGAACTTTCTGTTTGTATATTTTTAAGTAGGTGGCCTTGGGTTACATGCACCCCACCCTATGAGTGGTGAGTGCAGACACTGCACCCCGCTTCTGGGGTGGTGAGTGCTGTGGTTTTACATTTGTTGGTGTATGTATATGTGTGTATATGTGTGTATATATATATATATATATATATATATATATATGTGTGTGTACAGTATGTATACGTGTGTTTATATGTATGTTTGTATGTATATATATATATGTACATTATGTTGTGTGTGTGTGTATATATATATATATATATGTACAGTATGTTTGTGTGTGTGTGTGTGTGTGTGTGTGTGTGTGTGTGTGTGTGTGTATGTATATATATATATATATGCAGAGATAGCAGTGTATGAATACCTCCCAACATGACCCTCTCCAGGAGGGACACAATGCTCTGCTCCTTGACTTTCCTCTTACTGTATGATTGCCAGCACCTGTGCTGAACAGGTTAATGGATAAGAAAGGTGTTTCACCACAGGTGATGGCAATCATATAAAAAAGGAAAGTCCTGGAGTAGAGCATTCTGTCAATCCTGGAGAGGGTCATGTTGGGAGGTATGGTGTAGGGCAGTGGTTCTCAAACTCGGTCCTCAGGACCCCACACGGTGCATGTTTTGCAGGTAACCCAGCAAGTGCACAGGTGTATTAATTACTCACTGACAAATTTGAAAAGGTCCACAGGTGGAGCTAATTATTTAACTTGTGATTCTGTGAGGAGACCTGCAAAACATGCACTGTGTGGGGTCCTGAGGACCGAGTTTGAGAACCTGTGGTGTAGGGGGCCCCAAGATTTCTGCTGCCAGTCCTGCCCACCACACATGCTGGACAGCTTTATTTGTATACTGCAATTTAGATTTCAGTTTGGACATGTCCCTCTCAAATCCAATGTCAGATCAGAGCCAGTATAGACATGCTTGCCTACCTGACCCTCTCCATGAGGGAGAAAATGCTCTGTTCCTGGACTTTCCTGGTAATGTATGATTGCCGTCACCTGTGGTGAGCTAGGTAATTGATAAGAAAGGTGTTTCACCACAGGTGATGGCAATCATACATTACCAGGAAAGTCCAGGAACAGAGCATTTTCTCCCTCATGGAGAGGGTCAGGTAGGCAAGTATGATTATAGAATAACTGCAAGACAGATCCATTCCCCATTGACTTCTACAGATGTCTGGTAAGTTCCACTGTGCACTAACTCATAGTAATCATGTGGCGGAAAACTATAGTAAGTAGGCAGGCTGCAGAGTGGGCAGGAGGTAGGAGCAGCTGAGAGGGTGCTGACGTATTGACAGCGTAAGTATTATTACTGGTTTTCATCAGACCTCTGTTATTCTTATTGATTTTCCCACTGCAGCCATTACCAGTAATTTAAGACTTGTCGCCTAATAAAACCCTCAGAACCATTGGCGTTTCTATAATGGGTGCAAAGTGTGCGGTGGGGTCCAGGGGTGCACACACTGCATCCATGCTATATTACTTACCTGTCTGGGGTCCAGCATTGGGAGCGCTGCAGCACAAATCACAGCTAAAACGGCCGCAGCGCATGCGCAGTAATGAGTTTAGTCACCGGAACATGGCAGGCGCAGTAGACTGCCACAATGCCAGAGTCTACTGCACAATAGAGAGGAGGGGGCACACTCGGAATCTGCACACGTGCCCCCACCTCTGTTAAAACTCCCTTGCTCAGAATCGCAAAACATTTAATACCTGCTCCAATAAGGCAGTAGGGAATATTGTATCAAACACCATCTATTCTATAAACAAAGTTTATCAATACAAATCAAACTAAAAAACAAAAACAAATCAGATTTGTTATTTGGCCAGGTTGGAGTGGAGTGGAATGCAGGCCAGCGCCAGTGATTCAGTGCAAATGATGTCACCAACACGATGTCCTGTCATGGGATTCACGGATACCACCCATACAGGATTACCATGCCTCCAGACTCCAGGGAGCACTGCTGATATCCGGACTGTCCATAAAAATCCCGCGGTGTGGATTATGAGATCTACACTAAAAAGGTCTATAGTCAATAGGTAGACCAATAATGGTAGACATGCATTAGCTCAACAGGGTCAAAATGTCGACAGGGTAAAAAAGTTGACATGGAAAGGGTCGAAACATAAACGGTAGACACCATTTAAAAAGAAATTTTTTTTGGGGGGGGTGTTTTAGCACTTTTCTATCACAAATAAGCTCTATTAGGTGTACTGCTTCGGGCAAGGTTCCTCACTACACTACCGCTGCACTCAGCACAGATTACTATTCCCAGTCGTAGTTCACACGGATGGTAAACTCTGAAAAAAGAAAAAAAACAAAACAAAACTTGTGTCTAATTATATGTGTGTTGACCATTATCATGTTGACCTTTTAACCCTATCTTTTGAACCTTGTCGACCTTTTGTGTGTCGACCTTTTGACCCTGTCAACCTAATGCATGTCAACCATTAGCGGTCTACCTATTGACTGTAGACCTTTTTAGTGTAGTCCTATAGACCGGTTACCAAAATCCTACTACACTACTCTCATGTTTTATTTCTGTTTAGCTATACGTGTAATATTTGAAGCACTTTTGTATCAACATTCAATCATTTCCTAAACAGAATTATTTCCAGCCTGTGGGGACCTCTAGTGGTTGTTTAACACGATGCAGAATTCTAATACATGACAAGAATGTTAGCTGGGCCAAATCTAGGGGTTTGGTTTTGATTTTGGATCTGTATCCTCTTCGTGTTTTAGGTCTGTGTTTAGTTTTGCCAAAACCACCCTTGCAGGTTTTGGTTTTGGATCTGCATATTTTTATTTTTACCAAAAAAATTCATAAAAGCAGCTAAAAGTAGGAATTTAATACCTACCGGTAATTACTTTCTCTTACGTCCTAGTGGATACTGGGGAACTGCACTTTAGTACCATGGGGAAGTCCTAAAGCTCCCAAATGGGAAGGGGGGGGGGGGAGTGCTGGGACCCCTGTAAAACCACCTGACCAAACTGATGGTCATCCATGGCCAAGGTGTCGGACTAGAACTTTACAAAAGTGTTCGAACCAGACCAAGTAGGAGCTCAGCACAACTGCAAGGCCGAAAACCCCCAGGCAGCCACCCAGGAAGAGCCCACTGACCTCATCGAGTGGGCCTGAATAGACGTCGGCAAAGGCAGAGCTGCCGAGATATAGGACTGTTGAATGGTCAACCTGAGCCAACGAGCAGTTGATTGCTTAGAAGCCGGATGACCAATCTTGGTGACTTCATATAGTACAAACAGTGAGTCAGATTTCCGATGACAAGCAGTCCGTTTGACATAAATCTTCAGAGCCCTCACCACATCCAAGGACTCAAGACCAATGGAAGCGTCAGACAACACTGGAACCACAATGGGTTGATTCACAGGAAAAGCTGATACCACTTTTGGCAAAAATTCCAGGTCCTCAGTTTCACCCTGTCTTCATGAAAAATTAAATAACGGCTCTTACAGGAGAGGGCCCCCAATTCAGAGACATGTCTGGCAGATGCCAATGCTAATAACATCACCGTCTTCCAGGTAAGAAATTTAAACTCGACCCTAAGTAAGGGTTCAAATCAATCCAATTGAAGAAAGGACAGAACCACATTGAGATCCCACGGAGCCGTGGGAGGTACGAAGGGCGGTTGCATATGAAGAACTCCTTTTAGGAAAGTTTATACTTCCGGCAACATGGCAAGTTGTTTCTGGTAGAAAATAGAAAGCGCCAAAATGTGCACTGTAATGAGCCTAAACGTAGGCCCATATCCACTCCCGCTTGCAGGAAAAGTAGAAACCGACCAATTCTAAATTCCACATGAGAAACCTTTCTACTTTCACACCAGTAAATATAAATTTTACATAATACGATAATAATGTTTAGACATAATGATCTTCCTGGCCCTGACCATAGTTGAAATAACCCTGGAGGGAAGACCTTTCCTTGCTAGAATCTCCCTCTAAACTTCAAAGCCGTCAAACATAGCCACTGTAAGTCTGGATAGACAAAAGGACCTTGTCAGGTCTCTAGGTTTGTCTGTCCCCGGCGGGGGCGCTAGTGGGTCAGTGTTGGTCTGATGGATAAAACGTGGAGGCAATATAATAGTCCTGCGCATAGGCGCTGATGTTTTATTGTTACTGAGCAGATCGGATAACACAGTATAAACAGAAAACCGGTAATGGAATGACAATGGTTGATAACTGGATTTAAATAGCTGAGGTTTCTTGCAAATGAAATATGAAACAACAAAACTGAAGGCAGATGATATAACTAAAGTCCAATAGTACTTGATAGCACACAGTCACAGTATAACGTAAGATAAAGTAACTTGAAAGGCAGAACTCCGGTATGTATAAGAAACACTCAGTCTCTATAAAGCACACAAGTCCAGATAGCTTTACTAGGCTCAAGCAGGAAACAGTCTCTAAGCCATCAATAGCAATACTGCTGAAATGCACAGATGGAATACAGATAGCCAGTGTACAAGTGAGATGGTAATACGAACACCTGAGGAGAGTCTCTGCTGCTGGTGATTGTGGCTGGATGGAATTGGAGTCCGGAGTTTAACAGGAGAGCTGTGAGAATGAAGACTGGAACAAACGGAAGTAACCACGGGGATCGCTTGAAACAGGAACTAGAAGAACTAAGGCACACGGTGTGTGACTTGTTGTCCGAGGCAATGTGAGAGAGCCACAAGCTGGAAGTTATACCTCCTGCCCAGCAGTGATTGGACACAAACTGCAGGCGGAGATACAAGCTGGATTGAACATCAGAATCAGCTGCGTGCAGGTGTCATGGTAACGTCCACACAGGCTGGACATCGGCACGCCGCAAAACCCACACAGGACCAGACTCAGGAGTACTCAGCAATGTGAAATAGAACGCTCGCGGTTACTACACCCATGCAGCCGCAACTGGGGACAAGACCTCCGGAGGCCCGCACACCAGCGCGCTGGTAAGTGAGATGTAGCAGAGCGCCGATTCCTGACAGACCTTGTTGAAGAAGATCCTTTTGGAGCAGCAGAGGCCAGGGATCCTCCAGAGCCATGGATAGGAGGTCCGAGTACCTCGCCCGTCGAGGCCAATCCGGAGCAATCAGAATTGCTTGAACGCTTTCCCTTCTTAGTCTTTTTAGAACCCTTGGGATTAGCAGTAGAGGAGGGAACAGGTTCACAAACTGGTACGTCCACAGTGTCCTCAGCGCGTCCACTGCTACAGCCTGTGGATCCCTCGTTCTGGAACAGTAATGGCATAGCTTCTTGTTGAGACGAGAAGCCATCAGATCTATCTTTGGACAGCCCCACCGGTGAATTAACTGTTGAAACACCTGGGGATGTAGGCCCCATTCCCCCGTGTTACGCTCGGCTTGAGTTGAGGATCTGACGACTGACAATTGACTGAGGGAACAGCTTTCGGCAAAGGAAGGAAACGAGGTAGCTGAATATAGTTCTTACTCATGGATTGAAGAGTTGGTCTGAAGGTGAAGAGGGGTAGGCAATGAGGACAATGACTGAGAACGATACACTGAAGAAAGATGAATTCAGTTTTCATGAGACTTCAATAATACACCACCACTAGGAGATAAGTCCGAGTGAGTTCTGAAGAACAAATGTTCATGATTTGTGAATGATTCTGAAGAACACTGAATGAGGAGAGGAGTTGTGATTTGTAAACAATGCTGAAGAACACCAACTAAGGAGATGACTTGTGATTTGTAAATGATGCTGAAGAACACCAAATGAGATGACTTGTGATTTGTAAACAATGCTGAAATACACTGAATGACGAAAAGACTTGAAGAATGATATTGAAGAGAGGATCACTGTGAGCACTGACAGCAAACGGAGACCCAGCAGTTAAACCACAAGGGCAGGTGGAATGGAAGAAAAGGACTGCAATAACAAAACTTACCACCGGGGGCCTCCACAGAACCAGGATACCAGGGGTTAACCTGCGAGCACAGAGCTTGAGTACCTTACAGCAGCAAATAACTTGAAGCACTGGCACTATAGCTCAGCATCAACCCCTTTTTATAAGGGAAAACAGCACCGGATTGGCTGGACGCGAGCTGGGATACCTATTGGCTTGTCTTTGTCTCCAACATGGTGGCTCCCTGCACAGAGGACACATGTGGAACCAGCACACAGCCATTACCTCTGGCCTCAGCCTCCCAGACATCGCACTCCAGCAACAGGACACTTGGAAACAGACACCTCCGGCTGCCATGCTCCGCTCCCCAGGAACCCGACCCCGGCCTCCAGATGCCCGGCAGCTGCACCGGAAGACCTCACTGCCGCAGCTACTATCCACCTCAGCCACACCAGACAGCTAACAAGAAGGCCGCAGGGACCAGAACTGGAGGTAAGACTCCGAATGCTGGCACCCCGGATGGAGGTCGTGTCTGCTGAGGAAGTCTGCTTCCCAGTTGTCCTCTCCTGGAATGAATATGGCTGAGATGGCCATTGCGTTGGCCTCCGCCCATAAGAGTATTTTTGACACTTCTCACATCACTGCTCTGCTTCTCGTTCCCCCTTGTCGGTTTATGTACGCCACCGCCGTGGCGTTGTCCGATTGAACCTGGATCACCTGATCTTTCATGAGATGGGAAGCTTGCAGAAGAGCATTGTAGATTGCTCTGAGTTCCAGGATGTTTAACGGCAGAGCAGATTCCTGCACTGACCATATCCCCTGGAACTGGGCCCTTTGGGTCACAGCCCCCCAACCCCGGAGGCTGGCATCCATTGTCAGTAGAATCCACAAGTGGATATTGAAAGTCCTGCCTTCTACCAAGTGAGGAACTTGTAGCCACCATAATAGAGAACTCCGGGCTTTCAGAGATAAGGTCACTTCCTGATGCATGTGAAGGTGAGACCCCGACCATTTGTCAGTTCCAGATGAGATTTCTGAAAATTTAGGATCCACCCATGATCCGTAAGTAGCGAGTCATCAAATCGATGCTGTGCAGTAGACGTTCCCTGGACATAGCCTTTATCAGGAGATCGTCCAAGTAGGGGATTATGTTGACTCCCATCATGCATAGTTGCAGCATCATCTCCGCCATGACCTTGGTGAAAACCCTCGGAGCTGTGGATAGGCCAAAGGGTAAGGCCTGAAACTGGAAATTGTCATCCAATATAACAAACCTGAGGTAAGCCTGATGAGGGGGCCACATGGGAATATGTAGGTAAGCATCCTTGACATCCAGAGATACAAGGATTTCCCCTTCCTCCAGACCGGACACCACTGCCCGCAGGGATTCCATCTTGAATTTGAACACCCGCAGATATGGGTTTAGAGACTCAAGGTTCAAGATGGGTCGCACCGAACCGTCTGGTTTTGGAACGACAAAACACTGGAGTAAAAACCCCTGTTGTGTAACGGAGGAGGTACTGGAACCATCACCCCTGTCCACAAAAGTTTTTCAATAGCCTCTTGCCAGGTAACTTTTGCTGCGGGCAAAACTGGTAAGCCCGATTTGAAAAATCTGTTAGGAGGAAGTGCTTGAAATTCCAGCCGGTAACCCTGGGAAATGAGGTCCCTCACCCACGTGGGCGAAGTGTTGAAAGCGAGCACCTACCTGAAAGTCACCTTGCTGCTGGGGCCAACCGTCACATGGAAGGCTTAGCAGCAGGTGATCCAGTGGTCTGGTCCAGGAACACAGCAGTTGCAGGTTTACAGGACTTACCATGAGATCCTCTCAGAGTGGTGGAGAGCCCTCGGCCCCTGCCTCTGAACCTTGCCACATGAAAGGACTGCAAGGAGGGTCCTGTGTAAGAACTCCTTGCAGGTAGCGCAGCTGATGGCAGATAGGTAGACTTACCCACCGTTGCCTGGGAGATCCATTTTTTTAACTCATCCCCAAACAAGGCATCACCTGTAAAGGGAAGATTTTCTACACCCTTTTTGGAATCCGCATCCACTGACCATTGATGTAGCCACAGAGCTGTGCGTGCCGAAACTGTCATAGCAGTAGTGCAGCCATTTATCTTACACAATTCCTTTATAGCCCCGCTCATAAAATCTGCAGCATCCTGTACGTGTTGCACCAGAGTAATGACCTTATCCTGGGGCAGAGTGTCTAATCCATTAATAATATTTTCACACCACTTGACTACTGCCCTAGAAATTCAACCACAAACTATCATGGGGCACTGTGCCATGCCCGCTGCAGTATATTTTGCCTTGAGAGTGGTCTCAATTTCTCAATTTTATGGTCAGCGGGGTCTTTTAGGGATATAGCCCCTGGCACCAGCAGTACCAACTTCTTAGACAGTCTGGACACAGATGTATCGACTGATGGGGGTTTTTCCCATTCCTTCCTGTCCTCAGCTGGGAAGGGAAAAGTAGATAAAAACCTCTGGGTAGTTTTACATTTCTTGTCAGGGTTCACCCATGCCTCCCTGGCCAGGGAGTTTAATTCCTTAGACACAGGAAATGTGGCTGAGTTCTTGGGTCTAACATTAAAATACAACTCCTCATCCGGTTCTGCTTCCTGATCTGGTATGTGAAAAACCTCTCTTACAGCATAAATGAGGGCCTCCACCCCGGGGGACAGAGAGCTGTCCTCATCCATATCATCAGCCACATCAGGCTGTTCAGAATCAGAATCAGACTGGTGCACCTGTGGCAGTGAGCGTTTATGTGAAACAAGCAAAGGGGGCTGAGAAGCCTTTCTGGTATCTGCTGCTTTGGCCATAGAATCAATAGACTGTTTTAACACCTGTATCTCCTTCTTAGCTGCAGCTAATTCTGAATTCACATTGTGAATCATGCTCTTAAAAGTATCTAGCCAGTCAGGTGCCTGTGAACTGTGTCCCTGTGGAGATAAGGAGCACTGTTCACACATGAGGGACCCCACAGAAGAATGGGTAGAGTTACAAGCAGCACACATAACCATGTCAACTGACATATTGTACACAACTGTAGTACAGCGCAAACCCACTGAAAAACACCTCCACACAGACTCTAGAGAGCCCCTGGAGTGACCCAGAGCAATGGAGACCAGCACACAGAACACAGCAGCACAGTGTGTGAAAATATGTGTATCACCTTATATATGTGCAGTGGCGCTACCGCTGATGTGCTCCCCCCTGCTATGACCCCCTGGTACCAGTACAGAGTCTGTAACAGCATGGGTCCATGGAGGAGCAGTGTGCATGCAGCCTTGATGATTCGCAGCAGCAGGAAATAGCGCCTTCCCACCTCTGGTCCCACTCTCTGGGAAGCCCAGCCCCTGTAATGGCACACGGTCCCACTTTGCTTATACTGGCAGAATCAGAATATACAGTACACATAAAGCCTAATGACAGTAAGCACTGTGGAGCATAGTCCGCGGCGGGCACCGCAGCTCATGACCCGTGAACGCCGTTTGACATGCTGCTAACCGGGACCCCAGTGTTAACACTCACCGCACCTGCAATCTTCGGCATCTGTTAGAGGGTGGCGGCTAGCTACTGGCGTGAGCACAAACAGTATGGTGTGTGAAACAGCACCGCAGGAGCTCAGTGTCCTGTCAGCTGGGGTTATGAATCATTAACCCTCAGGAGGTTGGTTTGGTTTCCCCCCTAAGTTCCATGAAGCAGATAGACTGGTTGCCAACCAGTACTATCTGAAAATAAATAACTAAAATAAAAATAAACAAACTCTCTGGAGCTCCAGAGAAATACAATCGGCTCCTTGGGCACATTTTTCTAAACGGAGTCTGGTAGGAGGGGCATAGAGGGGAGGAGCCAGCACACACATACACACACTAAAGGTTTTAGAGTGCCAGGCTCCAGTGGACCCGATCTATACCCCATGGTACTAAAGTACAGTTCCCCAGTATCCACTAGGACGTAAGAAAAAATACAGCTACTTACATGGAGGTTTCCACATGAAAGTGCATATGTGCCCAATTTATAAATTCTGTTGCGCTTTACAACTAGACACAATAAGAAGACCAAACTGGGTAAAAACAAACAGTTATAGAGGTAGGAGGGCCCTGCTCGCAAGCTTAAAGTCTATCGGAAAATAGGCATTGATACACAAGGATAGGTGCTATCTATTGCATAGTTGACCACCAGATTGCAAAGGTTGTTGGTGGGCTGCATGATATCACATCACAGCAGTGATGAACCAGGGTCAGGAGGAAGGGAGAGTGAAGAATGAAATATGTGGGGGATTTGTGTGGACTGTACTGTGGGGGATAGGACCGCTATGAAGGTAATGTGAGCGGTTCTGGAATTTGATAAGCTTGTCTGAATAGGTGAGTTTTCAGGGAACACTTGAAGGTTTGAAGACTAGAGGAGAGTCTTAATGTACGTGGTAGGGCATTCCACAGAGTGGGTGCAGCCCAAAGAAAGTCCTGTAATCGTGCATGGGAGCAAGTAATGAGTGTGGATGACAGACGTAGATGTTGTGAAAAGCGAAGGGGCCAGGGTGGGAGACATTTTGAGGTAAGCAAAGAGATGTATGTTGGTGTAGTATGGTTAATAGCCTTGTGTTTAAGTAACAGTATTTCATATTGAATATAGTAGAATACAGGTAGCCAATGGAGGGACTGACATATTGGGTCTGCAGACGATGAATTTCTAGCGAGGAAGATTAGCCTTGCTGCTGCATTCAGAATGGATTGTAGTGGTGAGAGTCTCTTCTTAGTAAGACCAATAAGAAGACTATTGCAATAATCAATGAGAGCATGGATTAGAGTTTTAACAGTGTCTTGTGTAAGGTATGGTCGTATTTTGGATATGTTTCTTAGATGCATGTAACATGATTTTGAGACAGATAGAATGTGGGGAGCAAAGGACAGTTCTGACAGTCAAGTATGACACCTAGGCAGCGAGCTTGTTGTGTAGGGTTGATTGTAGAGTACTCAACAGTGATAGAAATATCAGGTTGAAAACTGCAATTGGCAGGTGAAAATATAATTAACTCTGTTTTAGAAATATTAAGTTTGAGGTGGCGAGATAACATCCAAAATGAAACAGCAGAAAGTCATTCAGTGACCCTGACCAATACAGATAGAGACAAATCAGGGGAGGATAGGTAGATTTGAATATCATCTGTGTACAAATGATACTGAAATCCAAAAGAGCTGATTAGTTTCCCAAGAGATGAGCACATATGCCCAATGATATAGCTCCCATAGGTGGAATATTAATTTTGACAAGGATTTTCAATTTAATTTTAGTATTATTTACTTAAAATTGTAGTTGGTTTAAAGTCACATTTTAGGTTTTTTTTTATTGCTCCATTTTAGTCAAGATTTAGTCAGTGATCTCAGTTTTCATTTTAGTGTAATTTTAATTAATGTTTTAGTCATAACCTTTGCAAACAGTTTAAAGATACTAATGGAGTCTGCTGAAGAACATTTATCTAAAATTTCCCTTAACCACTTGCCTACAATGGTCGCATCAGATGTGACCATGCTTGCAAGTGCTTTATCTGACCCGGTCGCACAGAAGGCGACCAGTCAGATAAACTGTGTTAGCAGCAGAAGGGAAGGAAAACTTCAGCACCGCAGGATCCCCCACCCCTAGCGGCTACAGACAATAGCAGTCGTTGGTAAGTGTAAATCATCGCCCCCAAGCCACCCCCAGACTCCCCCTGTGTACCTGGCAGCTGCCCGGGCTCTAAAAGCTAAAGTCGCAATGGTCACGACGTTCCCGATCGATGTTTCTATGTTTGAAAAAAACAACAAGATTTATGGTAAGAACTTACCATTGTTAAATTTCTTTCTGCGAGGTACACTGGGCTCCACAAGGATTAACATCGGGGTGTAGAGTAGGATCTTGATCCGAGGCACCAACAGGCTCAAAGCTTTGACTGTTCCCAAGATGCACAGCGCCGTCTCCTCTATAACCCCGCCTCCATGCACAGGAGCTCAGTTTCGTTAACCAGTCCAATGCAGTAGCAGGTACCAGAGATGACAATCGTTAGTAACCACAAACACCACACACTCACTACAGGAGAGGGTGTCAGCGGCTAATGCCATACCAACCCAAAGAAGCCAAGTGCATCAGGGTGGGCGCCTTTACCTCGCAGAAAGAGATTTAACAACGGTAAGTTCTTACCATAAATCTCGTTTTCTGCTGCGGGGTACACTGGACTCCACAAGGATTAACATTGGGGATGTCCTAAAGCAGTTCCTTATGGGAGGGGACGCACTGCAGCGGGCACAAGAACCCGGCGTCCAAAGGAAGCATCCTGGGAGGCGGAAGTATCGAAGGCATAGAACCTTATGAACGTGTTCACTGAGGACCACGTAGCCACCTTGCACAATTGTTCAAGGGTCGCACCACGGCGGGCCGCCCAAGAAGGTCCAACAAACCGAGTAGAATGGGCTTTGATGGTAGCAGGAGCTGGCAGACCAGCCTGTACATAAGCATATCCAATCACCATTCTAATCCATCTGGCCAGAGTCTGCTTGTTAGCAGGCCAGCCACGTTTGTGAAATCCAAACAGCACAAAGAGAGAATCAGACTTCCTGATGGAGGCAGTTCTCGTCACATAGATACGGAGAGCCCGTAGCACATCCAAAGACCGCTCTTTGGAAGACAACTCAGGAGAACTAAAGGGCGTAACCACAATCTCCTGATTAAGGTGGAAGGAAGACACCACCCTGGTAGATAACCCGGACGCATTCTAAGAACCGCCCGGTCACGGTGAAAAATCAGATAGTGGGGCTTACAGGATAATGCACCCAAGTCCGAGACCCTTCTAGCTGACGCGATAGCCAGCAAAAACAAAAGCTTAAGGGAAAGCCACTTAAGGTCTGCAGACACAAGAGGTTCAAACAGAGACTCTTGCAAGGCCTCCACAACCACCGACAGATCCCAAGGGGCCACGGGTGGTACATAAGGAGGCTGAATCCACAACACACCCTGAGTGAAAGTATGAACATACGGTAGGGTAGCAATCTTTCCCTGAAACCAAACCGACAAGGCATTAATGTGAACCTTGAGGGAGGCCTAAGTCCAGGCCCTGTTGTAGGAAGGCCAACAGTTTGACCGTACTAAACTTGAAAATGTCATGATTATGAGACGCGCACCAAGTAAAGTAAGAAGTCCAGACCCTATGGTAAATCCGAGCAGAAGCCGGCTTACGAGCCTTCAACATAGTTTGAATGACCACCTCAGAAAAACCCTTGGCCCTCAAGAAGGAAGCTTCAAGAGCAACACCGTCAAAGCCAGACAGGCCAAGTCCAGGTGAACACAAGGGCCCTGAACTAGGAGGTCTGGTCATTGTGGAAGTAGAAGGGGACGATCTAGCGAGAGGCCCTGTAGATTGGAGAACCAGTGCCGTCTGGAGCGATCAGAAGTAGGATTCCTCCTTCTTGCTTGAACTTCCTTATTACTCTGGGCAGGAGTGACATCGGAGGGAACACGTACGGCGGCCGAAAGTTCCATGGAATTGCCAGAGCATCCACGAACGCTGCTTGAGGATCCCTTGTCTTTGCTCCGAAGACCGGAACCTTGTGATTGTGTCGAGACGCCATCAGGTCCACATCTGGAAGGCCCCACCTGTCCACGAGAAGTTGAAAAACCTCCGGATGGAGGCTCCACTCCCTGGCGTGTACGTCCTGACTACTGAGAAAGTCTGCTTCCCAGTTTAGGACCCCCGGAATGAACACTGCGGATATGGCTGGCAGATGGCGTTCTGCCCACTGAAGAATCCATTATACTTCCCTCATTACCATACGGCTTCGAGGGCCGCCTTGATGATTGATGTACGCCACCGTGGTGGCGTTGTCCAATTGTACTTGAACAGGTCTGTTCTGTATCAAATGCTGGGCCAGGTTCAGTGCACTGAACACCGCCCGCAGTTCCAGAATGTTTATCGGGAGTAGAGACTCCTCCTCGGTCCACCGACCCTGAAAGGAGTGTTGTTCCAACACCGCGCCCCAACCTCTCAGACTGGCATCCGTCATCAGCAGAACCCAGTTGGATATCCAGAAGGGACGACCCCTGCTCAATCGATGGTCCTGAAGCCACCAGCTCAGTGACAGGCGGACCTCCGGAGACAAGGAGATCATTTGAGATCTGATCCGGTGAGGCAGGCCGTCCCACTTGGCAAGAATTAACTTCTGCAGAGGGCGAGAATAGAAATGAGCATACTCTACCATGTCGAAAGCCGACACCATGAGACCTAGCACTTGCATTGCCGAATGTATCGACACTTGCGGACGAGATAGGAAGCATCGAATCCTGTCCTGAAGCTTCAGGACTTTCTCCTGAGACATGAACAACTGCTGTCCAATAACGCTCCCAGGTGCACCATGCTCCGAGCAGGAACCAGGGAAGATTTCTTCCAGTTGACTATCTACCCGTGGGCTTTCATGAACTGGACAGTCAGATCTAGATGACGCAGGAGAATTTCTGTGGAATTTGCCAGGATCAACAAATCGTCCAGGTACAGCAGGATCCTGATCCCTTGACGGCGGAGTACAGTCGTCATTACCGCCATTACTTTGGTGAAAAATCGCGGAGCCATTGTCAAACCAAAAGGTAATGCCCGAAATTGGTAATGAAGGTTGCCCACCGCAAACCTCAGGTACTGCTGATGTGACATTGCAATAGGAATATGCAGGTAGGCATCCTGTATGCCCAGGGAGACCATATAGTCCCCAGGCTCCAAGGCCAGAACAATAGAGCGTAGAGTTTCCATACAAAACTTGGAGACCCTCACATACTTGTTCAAGGACTTGAGATTGAGAATGGGCCGCGAGGACCCGTTCGGTTTTGGGACTAGAAACAGCGGTGAATAGTACCTCTTGTCTCTCTGAGCCAGAGGCACCTGTACTACCACTCCTGTGGTCAGGAGGGATTGTACTACTGAATGAAGAGTGTTTGCCTTCATCAGGTCCAAAGGGACGTCTGCCAGGCAAAATCGATGAGGGGGACGTGTCTTGAAGGATTCGGCGTAACCTCGAGTGACGACTTCCCTTACCCAGGCATCTGAAGTGGTCTTCAACCATTCCAGGGCAAAACCTAGAAGCCGGCCCCCCACCCTGGGATCCCCCTGTGGGAGGCCCGCCCCGTCATGTGGTTGGCTTGTCAGTTTTGGAAGCAGGCTGACGGGCAGCCCAGGCCTGCTTTGGTCCACCGACCAGGCTCTCAACCAAAGGATACATCGAGCCAAGATGTACATAGTGAAAAAAATCTATTGCCAGTTTTGGTGCGCAAAAAAACCCCCTATATTGCAGCTAGTTATGTATATCAGAGTAACGCATCCAAGTTACTCGGAAACAGTGAATAGAAGAAAAGATAGATATACACACTCCAGCGCTAAGGAGAGTACCACATTCACAATTTATACTCAGAAAACTCCATGCAAAAACACTTATCACCAGTGTGGATAATAAGTTGATTAATAATACTTAACGTTAGGGAAGTAATCAACAAAACACAGCATGATGGGTTCCCCACTGGCAAAAGCAGCATAGGTAAGTTCCTGATGTACGAGGAATTTCCAACACTCACTTCCAAAATGTGAGTGCTGTAACAAACCCCACGATCTCCAGCCACGCAGGCTGTCCCTCCTGAAGCCACGCTAGACGCGTTTCAGAACAAAGTCCTTCCTCAGTAGCGTGGCTTATGCTCTCCTTGTTATCCTTCTATTGAGAGACAGGTGCTCCCAATTCCCGCTGATCTGCGCCGTCCACGCGCCGAGCATACGCGTCACGACCGGGACCGGAAGTGACGTCGCGGTTTGCGTTCCACTCAGCCGGAAGTAATCCACATGCGTTCCACAGTCCGTTTCTATGCGCCGAGCATACGCGTCACGACCGGAATCGGAAGTGACGTCGCGGTTTGCGTTCCACTCAGCCGGAGGTAATCCACATGCGTTCCACAGTCCGTTTCTATGACAGGAGTCACTAACAAAAGTCCAAATACATGTTCATCATAGTAAAACCGGAGCTAAATAATCACATAACACAGACATAAATAAAAACAAAATATATAAAAATAAGCCACGCTACTGAGGAAGGACTTTGGTCTGAAACGCGTCTGGCTTCAGGAGGGACACCCTGCGTGGCTGGAGATCGTGGGTTTGTTACAGCACTCACATTCCGGAAGTGAGTGTTGGAAATTCCTCGTACATCAGGAACTTACCTATGCTGCTTTTGCCAGTGGGGAACCCATCATGCTGTGTTTTGTCAAGTGTTTGTAAGTGCATATTTGTATTAAAACTTTGGTTGTTTTTACATACTTGCACTATCTATATTTCTTTTTTATGGTGCCATTTGCCTCACCATGGAGTCTACATGAAAGATCTATTGCACACCTGGAATTGATGCACCCGCTAGATGCTGCATTTGCCATTACGGGAATAATATCAGGCTCAATCCAAACTTTGTGTTTGTAAGTGGATCTCTTGAATAAAATCTGAATCTTGTTTTGAATGATCTGCACTATTATACATTTTTTGTCTTTTTACATGGTAAACTGTGGAAATCTACGGATTAAGAATAATCTACTCTTTTGTTGATTACTTCCCTAACGTTAAGTATTATTAATTATCTTATTATCCACACTGGTGATAAGTGTTTTTGCATGGAGTTTTCTGAGTATAAATTGTGAATGTGGTACTCTCCTTAGCGCTGGAGTGTGTATATCTAAGATGTACATAGTGGCAGCCTTGGCCGCCAGCACCCCGGCAACGGAAGCCGCCTCCTTAAGGTAAAGAGAAGCCGTGGCAATATATGAGAGACATTGTCTGGCAGGATCAGAAGCGTTGAAAGGTAGCTCCGGCCTCCAGCTCCTGAGCCCATGTTTCAGCAGCCCATGTCGCTGCAATGGTTGGTCTATGCACAGCCCCCATTAGGGTGTAAATCACTTTCAAACAACCCTCCACACGTCTATCCATCGGTTCCTTCAGAGAGGTGACGGTAGTCACTGGCAGAGCTGAGGAAACTACCATACGTGCAACATGAGAATCAACAGGCGGAGGAGTTTCCCAATTTTTACATAGCTCCGCAGAGAGAGGATAGCGAGCCAACAGTGTCTTATGCGGTGTGAATTTTGTTCCCGGATTTTCCCAGGATTCCTGACGTATGTCAGCCAGGTGTTGAGAATGAAATAAAACTTGTTTAACCACCTTCTTATGTTTAAATCTTTATGGATTTTTAGAGACACCTGCAGGCTCAGGTTCATCAGAGACTAGAAGAATGAGCCTGATAGCCTCAATCAAATCAGGGACATCCACCAGTGACTTCCCTTCCCCATCAGAAGCATCAGAGTCAGTGTCTGTGGGGTCAGTATATGCACCATCCTCCTCAGAGGATGTGTCCGAAACAGCGCTGGATTGTGAGGAAGTAGCGGCCCGCCTAGAAGACGTCTTAGTCTTTAGGTGGGCGAGAGTGAAACTCATTTTTAGTCAGCGATCGGTTCAAGTGCTGTAACAGAGATAAAATTTGATCTGCCCATAGCGGATTGACTGCAGGGACCATACACTGCTTTACTGGCATAGGAGGTCCCACAGGGGGTGTAAGTTTTGTTACCAGCGTATTTAATAAAGTGGAGAAGGTAGCCCAAGGTGGGTCATAATTGGCCTCTGGTGCTACAGACCTACTGGGAGGTAAGGAACCCCCAGAACCTGAACTCTCTGCTGCCATGTTTTCCTCAAAAGTGTCTGCAGCATCACCTCCACGCAATGTGGGAGAAGCCCCAGTTCCATTGCCCCATGTAGATGACATAACAGCAGTCTGTTCTGGAGAGCCTGTCAGACCACAAAGCCTGACCAACATAGTTGTGGTTATAACGGGTAGAGAATACAGCATTGAGATCCTTTTATGACATTTTTATATTGGCCTGATTCGTTGTCCAATACTGACGAATTCAACGTTCTTGTTGTGTTATTTCCATACTGATATCCCTGTGGGAACAGCATTACTGATAAATCGGTTATTGATCCCATAGAGCCCGTTCAACATCTATTGATATGAACCCCTGATGAAGTCCTTTGGGACGAAACGCGTTGGGTTGAGGTTCAGATGTGAGAACATCAGACATTCATTGAAAGACATTATTGGATGAATTCATTTAGAATTTTTATGTCAGGTTGTGTATCAAAGTCTGTATTTTAAACTTTGTCAGGTACACATTACTCACTGCAAATGTACTGTTCAAGGACAATATGTGAATACATTTATTTTAATGATTCTGTGGTCAAATAATCTTGGAAAAGAACCTACATCTAAAGTTACAATTACATAGCTCCCTTAGACATTTTTTTGTTTCTTATATATATATATATATATATATATATATATATATATATTTCTCATACGTCCTAGAGGATGCTGAGGTCCACTTCAGTACCATGGGGTATAGACGGTTCCGCAGGAGCCATGGGTACTTTAAGACTTTTCCAGAGTGTGAACTGGCTCCTCCCTCTATGCCCCTCCTCTAGACCTCAGTTTAGAAAATGTGCCCAGGCAGACTGGTCGCACTCTAGTGGAGCTCTACTGAGTTTCACTAAAAGACTTTATGTTAGGTTTTTTATTTTCAGGGAGTCTGCTGGCAACAGTCTCCCTGCTTCGTGGGACTTAGGGGGAAGAAGTAGGAACCAATTTCCTAAAGAGTTTCATGGCTCTACTTCTTGCTGACAGGACACCATTAGCTAGTGAAGGGTACTGAACACTAGCTGCGGCTATGCGTTCACTCCCACAGCACGCCGTCACCCCCCTAACAGAGCCAGAAGTCAGAAGACACGTGAGTACTATTACCGAAGATCTGCAAGAGGGACCTCCGGTCATCGTGATGGCTCAAGGTACCGCGCAGCGAGCGGGAACGCTGCGCGGACATGCTATCCATACACAGCGCACAGCAGGGTGCAGGGCGCGGGGGGGGGCGCCCTGGGCAGCATGAAAAACTACTCTGACTGGCGAAAAGGTAGCATATTGGGCCGTGGCACAATCCTACACACCCGCCAGTATAAATATTACCTCATGTTTTCTGAGGAGAAAAGCGCCATTGCAGGGGGCGGGGCTTCCTCCTCAGTCAGCCAGCGCTGCTCAGCACCATTTTCTCCAGGCAAGCTGTAGGGAGAAGACACGCTGGCCCTCCTCCACGTCTGAATCAAGTATCAGGGTGTATATTAAGGGGGGCAGAGTGAAAAGTGGTGCTTAAATTGGCATATAAAAGCGCTAAAAGGTCTCTGTAGACACACAGCGATTTTTTACATTGGTGCTGAATTGTGAACTGACAAGTCCCTTCTGTGTCCTTCTGACAGATTTACTGTGGGTCTGTCCCCTATAACCTCCGGAGTGTCTGTGGTGTGATTGTGCACGTGTGTGACATGTCTGAGGCAGGGAGCTCTTCCCCTGAGGGAGCCATTTTAGGGACACAGAGTTGTAATGTGGTGGCGCTGCCGGCACACTATGAACCTGAATGGGTGAAAGAATTACGTGATAGTATGAATCATATCAGTAGGAGATTGGATAAGTCTGAGTCTCATACAGAAAACTGGAGAAAATCTGTAGAAGATGTGATTTTTCATCCACAGGCGACCCCTCTAAAGGTCATTTGCACAAATAGTACAAACTGATACCGACACGAACTCTGATTCCTGTGTCGACACTAGTGATTCCAGGGGAATAGATCAAAAGTTAGCGAAAAACATTCAGTACATGATTGTTGCTATAAAGGAGGTGTTAGAGGTTACGGAGGCCCCTCCTTTCGCACAGGAGAAGGCTTACTTTTGTAAAGAAAAAAAAATGAATGTAACTTTTCCTCCGTCTCATGAGCTGAGCAGTCTCTTTGAGGGAGTCTGGACAAATCCTGAAAAGAAATTTCAGGTTCCCAAAAGAATTCAGGTAGCTTACCCTTTCCCTGCAGAGGACAGGAAAAGGTGGGAGTCACCCCCCGTTTTAGACAGTGCCCTGTTGCGGTTAACAAAAAAGGTGATTCTCCCTGCGCCTGGGACGGCTTCACTAAAGGAGCCAGCAGACCGCAAGTTAGAGACTACGTTGAAATCTATTTATGTGGCCAATGGAACACTACTCAGGCCTACCATTGCCTGTTCATGGGTGAGTAGTGCTATTGAAAAGTGGTCAGAAAACTTGTCATCAGACATAGACACAATAGATAGAGATGAGATCCTCCTAACGTTAGGTCATATCAAAGACGCTGCTGCGTACATGCTAGAAGCCATGAAAGATATTGGTCTCTTGGGATCAAGAGCCGCTACAATGGCAATCTCAGCACGGTGGGCATTGTGGATTCGCCAATGGAATGCTGACGCAGATTCCAAAAGGAATATGGAGGCTCTCCCGTACAAAGACGAGGCCTTGTTTGGAGATGGGCTGGATGCTTTAGTTTCTGCGGCTACCGCAGGTAAGTCGACATTCTTGCCTTATGCTCCTGCACCGGCGAAAAAGACACATCACTCTCAGGTGCAGTCCTTTCAGCCCAATAAATACAAAAAGGGTAAAGGTTCCCCTTTCTCTGCGGGTAGAGGAAGGGGAAAAGGAAAAAAAAAAAGTCCACAGTGTCTCCAGGATCACAGGAGCAGAAATCAACCTCTGTTCCTGCAAAATCTTCAGCATGACGCTGGGGCTCCCTTGCGGGAGTCCGCTCAGGTGGGGGCACGTCTGAAACTCTTCAGTCACTTCTGGGTTCAATCTGACCTGGACCCGTGGGTCGTACAAATAGTGTCCCAAGGGTACAAACTGAAGTTTCAAGACATTCCCCCATGCCGATTTTTCAAATCGGCCTTACCAACTTCTATCCCGGACAGGGAAGTGGTAGCAGCAGCAATACAAAAATTGTGTCAGGTTCAAGTCATTGTCCTGGTTCCCTTGTTACAACAAGGAGAAGGGTTTTATTCAAGCCTATTTGTAGTTCCGAAGCCGGACGGCTCGGTCAGACCGATTCTAAACCTGAGAAATCTGAATCTCTACCTGCAAAGGTTCAAGTTCAAGATAGAATCTCTGAGGGCAGTGATTTCCAGTCTGGATGAGAGGGAATACATGGTGTCAGTGGACATAAAAGATGCCTACTAACATGTTCCCATTTATCCTCCGCATCAAGCTTATCTGAGATTCGCAGTACAGGATTGTCATTACCAATTTCAGATGTTGCTGTTCGGACTCTCCACGGCACCGAGGGTGTCCACCAAGGTGATGGCGGAGATGATGGTCCTCCTTCGACAGCAAGGAGTCAATATAATTCCTTACCTGGACGATCTCCTGATAAAGGCAAGGTCCAGGGAAAGGTTGGTGCAGAACATTGCACTCTCCCTGACAGTACTTCAACAACACGGTTGGATCATAAATTTTCCAAAATCACAGTTGGAACCAACGACAAGATTGTCTTTTCTGGGGATGATACTGGACACAGAACTACAGAGGGTATTTCTTCCAGTAGAGAAGGCTCTGGAAATCCAGAGAATTTTCAAACAAATTCTGAAACCAACAAGAGTGTTGATTCATCAATGCATTCGGTTGTTGGGAAAGATGGCAGCGGCCTAAGAGGCCATGCAATTTGGCCGATTCCATGCCAGAGTATTCCAGTGGGACCTGTTGGACAAGTGGTCCGGATCCCATCTACACATGCATCAGAGGATAATCCTGTCATCCAAAGCCAGAATTTCGCTCCTGTGGTGGCTACACAGTTCTCACCTCAAAGAGGGATACAGGTTCGGGATTCAGGACTGGGTCCTAGTAACCACGGATGCAAGTCTCTGAGGCTGGGGAGCAGTCACACAGGGAGAAAGCTTCCAAGGAAAATGTTCAAGTCAAGAAACTTGTCTTCACAAACATTCTGGAGTTGAGAGCCATTTACAATGGCCTTCTACAAGCGGTGCATCTTATTCAAGATCAACCAGTACAGATCCAGTTGGACAATGTAACAGCAGTCGCGTACATAAACCATCAGGGCGGAACGAAAAGCAGAGCGGCGATGGCAGAGGTGACAAAGATCCTCCTCTGGGCAGAAAGACATGCAAGAGCTCAGTCTGCAATTTTCATTCCGGGAGTGGACAACTGGGAAGCAGACTTCCTCAGCAGACACGATCTCCATCAGGAGAATGGGGCCTCCACCAAGAAGTCTTCGCAGAGGTGACAGGTAGACAAGTAGACATGATGGCATCTCGTCTCAACAAGAAGCTTCAGAGATATTGCTGCAGGTCGAGAGACCCTCAAGCAATAGCAGTGGATGCACTAGTGACCCAGTGGGTGTTTCGGTCAGTGTATGTCTTCCCTCCACTTCCACTTATACCGAAAGTTCTCAAGATTATAAGAAGAACTGGGGTTCGAGCGATCCTCATTGTCCCAGACTGGCCAAGGAGGTCTTGGTATCCAGATCTTCAGGAGTTGCTCATAGAAGATCCTCGGCCTCTTCCTCTTCGTGAGGACCTGCTGCGGCAGGGGCCGTGTGTGTATCAAGACTTACCGCGGCTACGTTTGATGGCATGGCTGTTGACCGCCGGATCCTAGCCCGAAAGGGTATTCCCAAAGAAGTCATTCCCACTCTTATTCAGGCCAGGAAAGGAGTAACGTCTAAACATTACCACCGTATTTGGAGAAAATATATGTCTTGGTGTGAAACCAAGAAAGCCCCAACGGAAGAGTTTCAGTTAGGACGTTTTCTCCATTTTCTTCAGGCGGGTGTGGATGCGGGCCTACGATTGGGATCAATCAAGGTCCAGATTTCGGCCTTATCGGTTTTCTTTCAGAAACAACTGGCCTCCCTTCCAGAAGTTCAGACGTTCGTGAAAGGGGTTCTGCACATCCAACCTCCATTTGTGCCTCCTGTGGCACCATGGGATCTTAACGTGGAGTTGCAGTTCCTTCAATCGGATTAGTTTGAACCTCTCCAGGAGAGAGAGTTAAAGTTTCTCACTTGGAAAGTGGTCATGCTGTTGGCCTTGGCATCCGGATGTCTGAGTTAGGGGCCTTGTCTCACAAGAGCCCTTGCTTGATCTTTCATGAAGATAGGGCTGAGTTAAGAACTCGTCAGCAATTTCTTCCAAAGGTGGTTTCTTCTTTTTATATAAACCAACCTATTGTGGTGCCAGTGGCTACTGACACCTTCGCTACTTCAAAGTCTCTGGATGTGGTCAGAGCTTTGAGAATTTATGTCGCAAGAGCAGCTCGGATACAGAAAACAGAGGCTCTGTTTGTCCTGTATGCTCCCAACAAGATTGGGTGTCCTGCTTCTAAGCAGACCATTGCACGCTGGATCAGAGGTACGATTCAGCACACTCATTCCACGGCAGGATTCCCGATACCGAATTCGGTGCATGCCCATTCTACTAGAAAGGTGAGCTCATCCTGGGCGGCTGCCCGGGGGGGTCTCGGCATTACAACTTTGCCGAGCAGCTACTTGGTCAGGGACAAACACATTTGCTAAGTTTTACAAGCTTGACACCTTGGCCGATAAGAACCTAAAGTTTGGTCAATCGGTTCTGCAGGGTCATCCGCACTCTCCCGCCTGTACTGGAGCTTTGGTATAACCCCATGGTACTGAAGTGGACCCCAGCATCCTCTAGGACGTATGAGAAAATAAGATTTTACTCACCGGTAAATCTATTTCTCGCAGTCCGTAGTGGATGCTGGGGACTCCGTAAGGACCATGGGGAATAGACGGGCTCCGCAGGAGACTGGGCACTCTAAGAAAGAATTAGGACTACTGGTGTGCACTGGCTCCTCCCTCTATGCCCCTCCTCCAGACCTCAGTTAAGGAAACTGTGCCCGGAAGAGCTGACATTACAAGGAAAGGATTTTGGAATCCAGGGTAAGACTCATACCAGCCACACCAATCACACCGTATAACTTGTGATAACATACCCAGTTAACAGTATGAACAACAACAGAGCATCAGCCAACCTGATGCCAACATAACATAACCCTTTATTAAGCAATAACCATATACAAGTATTGCAGAAGAAGTCCGCACTTGGGACGGGCGCCCAGCATCCACTACGGACTACGAGAAATAGATTTACCAGTGAGTAAAATCTTATTTTCTCTAACGTCCTAGTGGATGCTGGGGACTCCGTAAGGACCATGGGGATTATACCAAAGCTCCCAAACGGGCGGGAGAGTGCGGATGACTCTGCAGCACCGAATGAGCAAACACAAGGTCCTCCTCAGCTAGGGTATCAAACTTGTAGAATTTTGCAAACGTGTTTGAACCCGACCAAGTTGCTGCTCGGCAAAGCTGTAATGCCGAGACCCCTCGGGCAGCCGCCCAAGAAGAACCCACCTTCCTTGTGGAATGGGCTTTTACTGATTTTGGATGCGGCAATCCAGCCGCAGAATGAGCCTGCTGAATCGTTTTACAGATCCAGCGAGCAATAGTTTGCTTTGAAGCAGGAGCACCCAGCTTGTTGGATGCATACAGAATAAACAGCGAGTCAGTTTCCCTGACTCCAGCCATTCTGGCTACATAAATCTTCAAAGCCCTGACTACATCTAGTAACTTGGAATCCTTCAAGTTACGAGTAGCCGCAGGCACCACAATAGGTTGGTTCAAATGAAAAGATGACACCACCTTTGGCAGAATTTGCGGACGAGTCCGTAATTCTGCCCTGTCCATATGGAAAACCAGATAGGGGGTTTTACATGAAAAAGCCGCCAATTCTGACACACGCCCAGCCGAAGCTAAGGCCAATAGCAAGACCACTTTCCACGTGAGATATTTTACCTCCACGGTCTTAAGTGGCTCAAACCAGTGAGATTTCAGGAAACTCAACACCACGTTAAGATCCCAAGGTGCCACTGGTGGCACAAAAGGGGGCTGAATATGCAGCACTCCCTTTACAAAGGTCTGAACTTCAGGAAGAGAAGCCAGTTCCCTTTGAAAGAAAATGGATAGGGCCGAAATCTGGACCTTGATGGACCCTAATTTTAAGCCCATAGTCACTCCCGACTGTAGGAAGTGAAGGAAACGGCCCAGCTGGAATTCCTCTGTAGGGGCCTTCCTGGCCTCACACCAAGCAACATATTTTCGCCATATACGGTGATAATGTTTTGCTGTCACGTCTTTCCTAGCCTGTATCAGCGTAGGAATAACTTCATCCTGAATGCCTTTCTCCGCTAGGATCCGGCGTTCAACCGCCATGCCGTCAAACGCAGCCCCGGTAAATCTTGGAACAGACCGGGCCCCTGTTGCAACAGGTCCTGTCTGAGAGGCAGAGGCCATGGGTCCTCTGTGAGCATTTCTTGCAGTTCCGGATACCAAGTCCTTCTTGGCCAATCTGGAACAATGAGTATTGTTCCCACTCCTCTTTTTCTTACGATTCTCAGCACCCTGGGTATGAGAGGAAGAGGAGGAAACACATAAACCGACTGGAACACCCACGGTGTCACTAGAGCGTCCACAGCTATCGCCTGAGGGTCTCTTGACCTGGCGCAATACCTTTGTAGCTTTTTGTTTAGGCGGGATGCCATCATGTCCACCTGTGGCAGTTCCCATCAATTTGTAATCTGTGTGAAGACTTCTTGATGAAGTCCCCACTCTCCCGGGTGGAGGTCGTGCCTGCTGAGGAAGTCCGCTTCCCAGTTGTCCACTCCCGGAATGAACACTGCTGACAGTGCTCTCACGTGATTTTTCGCCCAGCGAAGAATTCTGGTGGCTTCCGCCATCGCCACCCTGCTCCCTGTGCCGCCTTGGCGGTTTACATGAGCCACTGCGGTGATGTTGTCTGATTGAATCAGCACCGATTTGTCGTAAAGCAGGGTCTCCGCTTGACTTAGGGCGTTGTATATGGCCCTTAGTTCTAGGATATTGATGTGAAGGCAAGTCTCCTGACTTGACCACAGACCCTGGAAATTTCTTCCCTGTGTGACTGCCCCCCCACCCTTGGAGGCTTGCATCCGTGGTCACCAGGACCCAGTCCTGAATGCCGAATCTTCGGCCATCGAGAAGGTGAGCACTCTGCAGCCACCACAGAAGAGACACCCTGGCCCTGGGGGATAGGGTGATCAGCCGATGCATCTGTAGATGTGATCCGGACCACTTGTCCAACAGATCCCATTGAAAGGTTCTCAAATGGAACCTGCTGAAGGGAATGGCCTCGTAAGATGCAATCATCTTTTCCCAGGACTCGCGTGCAGTGATGCACTGACCCCCGTTTTGGTTTAAGAGGTCTCTGACCAGTGTCATGAGTTCCTGAGCCTTCTCCGTCGGGAGAAAAACCTTCTTCTGGTCTGTGTCCAGAATCATGCCCCGAAAGGGCAGAGGCGTCGTAAGAATCAGCTGCGACTTTGGAATATTCAGAATCCAGCCGTGCTGTTGTAACACTTCCCGAGAGCGTGCTACGCTGATCAGCAACTGCTCTCTGGACCTCGCCTTTATGAGGAGATCGTCCAAGTATGGGATAATTGTGACTCCCTGCTTTCGCAGGAGCACCATCATTTCCGCCATTACCTTGGTAAATATTCTCGGTGCCGTGGAGAGACCAAACGGCAACGTCTGGAATTGGTAATGACAATCCTGTACCACAAATCTGAGGTACTCCTGATGAGGTGGAGAAATGGGGACATGCAGGTAAGCATCCTTTATGTCCAGAGACTCCATAAAATCCCCCTCTTCCAGGCTTGCAATGACCGCTCTGAGCGATTCCATCTTGAACTTGACCCTTTTCAGGTAAATGTTCAGGGATTTTAAATTCAAAATGTGTCTGACCGAACCGTCCGGTTTCGGTACCACAAACATTGTGAAATAGTAACTTCTTCCCTGTTGAAGGAGGGTAACCTGCACCACCACCTGCTGGAGATATAATTTTTGAATTGCCTGTAACACTAATTCCCTCTCTAAGGGGGAAGCTGGCAGGGCCGTCGGTGAGGGGGCATCTCCTCAAAGTCCAGCTTGCATCCCTGAGACACAATATCTATTGCCGAGGGATCTAACAGGGAATGAACCCACTTGTGGCTGAACTTACGCAGGCGTGCCCCAACCGGGCCTAGCTCCGCCTGTGGAGCCCCAGCGACATGCAGTGGTTTTTGTAGAGGCCGGTGAGGACTTCTGTTCCAGGGACCTAGCTGTGTTGTGCAGCTTCCTTCCTCTGCCCCCGCCTCTGGCAAGAAAGGACGCACCTCGGACTTTCTTGTTTCTTTGTTCGAAAGGCTGCATTCGATAATGTCGTGCTTTCCTAGACTGTGCAGAAATATACGGCAAAATATCAGAATTACCAGCTATAGCTGTGGAGACCAGGTCCGAGAACCCTTCTCCACACAATCCTCAGCCTTACATATGCTTCTTTAAGTCGGCATCATGTGTCCATTGCATATTCTACAGGACACGTCAAGCAGAAATCGACATAGCTTTGTCTCTAGGACCCAGTATACTCATGTCTCTTTGGGCATGTTTTATATATCTATATATATATATATCTATATATCTATATATATATATATATATATATAGATCTCTTAAGACAGCATCTTTAATATATATATCTCTATATATACACATATATAATATATATATCTACATACTAGGGTCTCAATCTCTGTTGATAAGGTAACTGTCCACGCTGCCACAGCGCTATAAACCCATGCCGACGCCATCGCCGGTCTGAGTAGTGTACCAGAATGTGCACGCTATCTGCAGGATCCCTGAGAATAGCTGTTACGACAGGGCTACCTTTTGTGACACCCTAGGGGAAGATTCCCATCGTATCCTGGCCCTAGTGGGGAAAGGATACTGCCTGAGAATTCTTTGTGGGAAACTGCAGTCTCTTGTCTGGAGATTCCTGCTCTTTTTTATCATGAGAGGAGGGAAATTTACCTCAGCTTTCTTCCCCTTAAACATGTGTACCCTTGTGTCAGGGACAGATAAGCCATCAGTGATATGCAAATCATCTTTTATTACAATAATCATATATTGAATACTTTCCTGCCATTTTGGCTGTAACTTTGCATTATCGTAGTCGACACTGGAGTCAATCTCAGTGTCGATATCAATGTTTATTATTTTGGATAGTGAGCATTGAGAGACTCTGAAGGTCTCTGCGACAGAGGGACAGACATGGCTAGATTTCCTGTCTGTTCTCTAATCTTTTGTGCCATAAATTCACCTTAGCACTTACACATATCCAAACCGGTGTCGGCGTTGTCGACGGAGACACCCTCTCACACACATATTAGCTCCATCTCCTCCTTAGGGGAGCCTTTTACCTCAGACATGTCGACACACACGTACCGACACACCACACACACAGGGGATGCTCTATTTGAAGACAGTTTCCCCACAGGGCCCTTTGGAGAGACAGAGAGAGAGTATGCCAGCACACACCCCAGCGCTATATGACCCAGGAATCACACAGTAACGTAGTGTTAACCCAGTAGCTGCTGTATATAATGTTTTTACGCCAAATTTATGTGCCCCCCCTCTCTTTTCACCCCCTTCTATCGTGCTTCTGCAGGGGAGAGCCTGGGGAGCTTCCTCTCAGCTGAGCTGTGAAGAGAAAATGGCGCTGGTGAGTGCTGAGGAAGAAGCCCCGCTCCCTCAGCGGCTGGCTTCTGTCCCGCGATTTTGTGTAAAAATAATGGCGGGGGCTCATGCATATTACAGTGCCCAGCTGTATATATGCCCTATTTTGCCAGGAGGTACTCAATTGCTGCCCAGGGCGCCCCCCCCTGCGCCCTGCACCTTACAGTGACCGGAGTGTGTGGGTTAGTGTGGGAGCAATGGCGCACAGCTGCAGTGCTGTGCGCTACATCATATGAAGACAGGAGTCTTCTGCCGCCGATTTTGACGTCTTCTTGCTTCACCCGCCGGCTTCTGTCTTCTGGCTCTGCGAGGGGGACGGCGGCGCGGCTCCGGGAACGGACGACCAAGGTTAAGTTCCTGTATTCGATCCCTCTGGAGCTAATGGTGTCCAGTAGCCTAAGAAGCGCAACCTAGCCGCAGTTAGTAGGTTTGCTTCTCTCCCCTCAGTCCCACGTAGCAGGGAGTCTGTTGCCAGCAGAAGCTCTCTGAAAATAAAAAACCTAACAAAATACTTTCTTATTAGCAAGCTCAGGAGAGCTCACTAAAATGCACCCAGCTCCATCCGGGCACAGATTCTAACTGAGGTCTGGAGGAGGGGCATAGAGGGAGGAGCCAGTGCACACCAGTAGTCCTAATTCTTTCTTAGAGTGCCCAGTCTCCTGCGGAGCCCGTCTATTCCCCATGGTCCTTACGGAGTCCCCAGCATCCACTAGGACGTTAGAGAAAACAGGATTTTAATACCTACCGGTAAATCCTTTTCTCCTAGTCCGTAGAGGATGCTGGGCACCCAACCCAGTGTGTACATTTGCCTGCAGTTGTTATTTTGTTATAGTACACAAGTGTTGTGTTCAAATTATTTTCAGCATGTTGCTGCAACAGTTCATGCCCATTGGCATGTGTTCTGTTGAATGCCATGTTGTGCGGCATGGTTGAAGTGTGAGCTGGTATGAATCTCACCGTTAACTTAAAAGTAAATCCTTTTCTCGAAATGTCCATCTCCCTGGGCACAGTTCCTATACTGAGGTACAGTAGATATAACAAAACACAGTAAATACTGGATGTATATCACAGGGTGCTTGTACCACACAACCCTGACTGTATGCACTCTTTCTTAACTAACACTGTTCACTGACAGGTAGAATACTTAAGTGTCCTGTAAAATGCACAGCACTGACCAGCAGGCGGGTTTACAGAGGAGGATTTGTCCAAGCAGTCCCAGGAACAGCGCAGCTCCATGTAATGGCGGCTGACAGGGAGTGAGGGAGAGAAATGCAGCCCCAGGGCGGGAACATTTACCCAAATGGCACCCTGGGGCTGGGGGAGGGGCTACAGGTCAGGCCTTATCCCCCTGCTGGCTTCCCCACTGGGCACTGCGTGCTGCAATGAAACGGGTTTTAACAGAGACACAAACCCCACCTGTGCCCTGTATCCCGGAGGCTAGTGGAGCAGCTGCCCCTTACAGTGTCCACGCCAGCACGTGCAACCCGCCTCCCACAACCGCGCCGGTTCGTGATTACAGCGGGCCAAAGAGATCCCTTACCTCTTCTTTGAACGCGGCCACGCGATCCAGGAGACAGCGGCGAGGGTGTGACTTACCGAGAAGAACACCGGAGCCTCCGCTATAGTTACCCGGCAACCAGGGCGCGGGAGTATACAGCGCCGCTGGGGGAGTGATGGAGCTGCAGCAGGGGATGTCTGACTGACATCTAACACTGCTGCAGCCCTTGAAGTCTTCAATTATTCTTTTTTCACCTGAAAAATAGCTTTCATTAGGGCTGCAGGAGCAGCCCCCCTGTTGTATGCCTGCTAACTGCATGGCACCAACTTACAAACTGAGCTCCTGTGCACGGAGGCGGGGTTCATAGGCGAAACTAGACATTTGGTAATGGGTGGTCCCAGTTGGGCCCCCCACTCCCAAAAAGACCTTGGTGAGAAAAATTGGAGTGGCCACATACCAGAAAGGGTGTGGTCACTGAAAATAGGGCGTGTCAACATGACATGCAGCCTGTTTCTTGTCACACTTGGAACATTCTTTTCAATTTCAAATACACCTTACCTATATGATGGTTGATCACAATGTGCAACCTCTGAAGAAATGTATCCTCTAAGGCAGACAGCGTCTTCAGTCGGTATTCACTATTCATGTAGGAGATCACATCGTCCAGAAGATGCCTGATTGTGTAGGAAAATTAACAAGGTCAGCATCATACAACAGCAGTTCCACCAGACTCACATCCTGCCCCCTGCGTCTCTCAGCCACACCATCACCTACCCCCTGCATTGTATCTTAGCACACCATCACCTACCCCCTGCATCGTCTCTCAGCACATCATCACCTACCCCGTGTCGTCTCTCAGCACACCATCACCTACCCCGTGTCGTCTCTCAGCACACCATCACCTACCCCCTGCATCGTCTCTCAGCACATCATCACCTACCCCGTGTCATCTCTCAGCACACCATCACCTACCCCGTGTCGTCTCTCAGCACACCATCACCTACCCCCTGCAAAGTCTCTCAGCACACCATCACCTACCCCATGTCGTCTCTCAGCACACCATCACCTACCCCGTGTCGTCTCTCAGCACACAATCACCTACCACCTGCAAAGTCTCCCAGCACACCATCACATTCTATGTCTGTGTCTCCCCCACCCCATTAATTCTCTCAGTGTGTCTCTCCCCTCCATTATATGTCTCTCAGTGTGTCGTCGTCCCCCCCCCCCCGCCCCCATGCCTCTCAGTGTCTCTTTCCCTTCTATGTCTCTCAGGGTGTCCCCCCCTTCTATGTCTCTCAACCCATGTCTCCCAAATGTGTGTTTCCCCCCCCCCCCTCCATTCTAATAATATTACAGCAGGGTCACCTCTCTTTCCCCCCCCTTCCTCCTGGGAGTCAGGAGCCGGCGGGGGGGGGTGAGGCGGCTGGTAGCCGGGAGCTGAGAAACGGGTGTCAGCAGGGTGAGGAGGCTGGAGCCAGGAGCCAGTGGAGGGCAGCAGGTGCGAGTGCAGGCACTGGCAGGTGGCAGCTGAAGGAAGCGTCCGGTTCGAGTCTGACAGTGCACATTACAGTGCTAAGCTGTGCGTGCCTCGGCCCGGCGCTCCTCTCAGTCAGAGTCAGACTGGTGCACGGCAGGGCTGGTGAGTGCTACGTGCGGCGTGACGTCATTATGTCACGTCACTTTCAAACTTTATTGGTAGATCGCAAATGGGGGGGGGCAGAGCTGGGGAGGTGCTGCAGCGCGTGAATGTCCTCCCGGTCAGCGAGGACACTGTAGTCTGTGGACACAATATTAAAAAATAATAAATTAATAAAATGTTATTTTTTGCTAATGGGTGGTCCGGTGCACCCCCGGACCACCCCACAGATTCACCTATGGCGGGGTTATAGAGGAGGCGGCGCTGTGCATCTTTGGAACAGTCAAAGCTTTGAGCCTGTTGGTGCCTCGGATCAAGATCCTACTCTACACCCCCGATGTTAATCCTTGTGGAGCCCAGTGTACCACGCAGCAGAAACAATATTGTGAAGTGTGAGATGTTCAGAATAGACTGGAAATGAGTGGAAATGAATGTTATTGAGGTTAATACCGTTAGATCAAAATTACCCCCAAATTCTGTGATTTTAGCTTTGTGTTTTTTTTTTAAATCATCCACATCCAAAACCCGAAAGGGTGGTTTTGGTAAAATCAATCCAGATACAAAACATGAGCGGGAATCCAGATCCAAAACACAAAACCCGAAAAGTGCCCTCTGCACGTCTCTAAATAAATATATATTATATATACATATATACATTGAAAAAGCTTGTGGAGCTGTGTATTTTCTCTTGTAAAACCTTGGAGTGCCGCCCACCAATCTGTGCTGTATACATATATATACACACACACACACACACACACACACACACAGTCAGGTCCATAAATATTGGGACATCGACACAATTCTCATATTTTGGGCTCTATACACCACCACAATGGATTTGAAATAAAACACACAAGATGCGCTTTAACTGCAGACTTTCCGCTTTAATTTGAGGGTATTTACATCCAAATCAGGTGAACGGTGTAGGAATTACAACGGTTTCTATATGTGCCTCCCACTTTTTATGGGACCAAAAGTAATGGGACAAACTAAACAATCCTAAATCAAACTTTCACTTTTTAATACTTTGTTGCAAATTCTTTGCAGTCAATTACAGCCTGAAGTCTGGAACGCATAGACATCACCAGATGTTGGGTTTCACCCCTGGTGATGCTCTGCCAGGCCTCTACTGCAAATGTCTTCAGTTCCTGTTTGTTCTTGGGGCATTTTCCCTTCAGTTTTGTCTTCATCAAGTGAAATGCATGCTCAATCGGATTCAGGTCAGGTGCCTTAAATCAGGTGCCTTAAAAAACTCTTTGGTTGCTTTCGCAGAATGCTTCGGGTCATTGTCCATCTGCACTGTGAAGCACCGTCCAATGAGTTCTGAAGCATTTGACTGAATATGAGAAGATAATATTGCCCGAAACACTTCAGAATTCATCCTGCTGCTTTTGTCAGCAGTCACATTATCAATAAATACAAGGGAACCAGTTCCATTGGCAGCCATACATGCCCACGCCATGACACTGCCACCACCATGCTTCACTGATGAGGTGGTATGTTTTGGATCACGAGAAGTTCCTTTCCTTCTCCATACTCTTCTCTTCCCATCACTCTGGTACAACTTGATCTTTGTCTCATCTGTCCATAGGATGTTATTCCAGAACTTTAAAGGATTTTTTAGATGTTGGTTGGCAAACTCTAATCTGGACTTCCTGTTTTTGTGGCTCACCAATGGTTTACATCAGGGCTGGCCAAACCAGTCCTCGAGATCTACCAACAGTTCACATTTTCCTGGACACCTAGCTGGTGCACAGGTGTAGTCATTACTAATTAAGATTTGCTGCATTCATTCCTAACTGACAGTTCTAGAGATCTCCAGGAGGCCTGGAAAACATGAACTGTTGGTAGATCTCCAGGACCGGTTTGGCCAGCTCTGGTTTACAACTTGTAGTGAACCCTCTATATCAGGCATTCCCAACCACGGTCCTCGAGGCACACTAACAGTGCAGGTTTTAGTGATATCCAGGCTTCAGCACAGGTGATTTAATTAGTAGCTCAGTTATTTTGATTTAACCATCTGTGCTGCAGCCTGGATATCACTAAAACTTGCACTGTTGGTGTGCCTTGAGGACCGTGGTTGGGAATGCCTGCTCTATATTCACTCTTGTGAAGTCTTCTCTTGATTGTTGACTTTGACACATATACACCTACCGCCTGGAGAGTGTTCTTGATCTGGGCAACTGTTGTGAAGGGGTTTTTCTTCACCAGGGAAATAATTCTTCTGTCATCCACCACAGTTGTTTTCCGTGGTCTTCCGGGTCTTTTGGTGTTGCTGAGCTCTCCGGTGCGTTCTTTCTTTTTAAGAATGTTCCAAACAGTTGATTTGGTCACACCTAATGTTTTTGCTATCTCTCTGATGGGTTTGCTTTGATTTTTCAGCCTAATGATGGCTTGCTTCACTGATAGCGGCAGCTCTTTGGATCTCATATTGAGAGTCGACAGCAACAGATTCCAAATGCAAATGTCACATCTGGAATCTAATCCACACCTTTTACCTGCTTAATTGATGATGAAATAACGAGGGAATAGCCCACTCCTGTCCATGAAATAGCTTTTGAGTCAATTGTCCCATTACTTTTGGTCCCTTAAAAAGTGGGAGGCACATATAGAAACAGTTGTAGGCCCTCATTCCGAGTTGTTCGCTCGGTATTTTTCATCGCATCGCAGTGAAAATCCGCTTAGTACGCATGCGCAATGTTCGCACTGCGACTGCGCCAAGTAACTTTACTTTGAAGAAAGTATTTTTACTCACGGCTTTTTCATCGCTCCGGCGATCGTAATGTGATTGACAGGAAATGGGTGTTACTGGGCGGAAACACGGCGTTTCAGGGGCGTGTGGCTGAAAACGCTACCGTTTCCGGAAAAAACGCAGGAGTGGCCGGAGAAACGGTGGGAGTGCCTGGGCGAACGCTGGGTGTGTTTGTGACGTCAACCAGGAACGACAAGCACTGAAATGATCGCACAGGCAGAGTAAGTCTGGAGCTACTCTGAAACTGCTAAGTAGTTAGTAATCGCAATATTGCGAATACATCGGTCGCAATTTTAAGAAGCTAAGATTCACTCCCAGTAGGCGGCGGCTTAGCGTGTGTAACTCTGCTAAATTCGCCTTGCGACCGATCAACTCGGAATGAGGGCCGTAATTCCTACACCGTTCACCTGATTTGGATGTAAATACCCTCAAATTAAAGCGGAAAGTCTGCAGTTAAAGCACATCTTGTTTGTTTCATTTCAAATCCATTGTGGTGGTGTATAGAGACCAAAATATGAGAATTGAGTCGATGTCCCAATATTTATGGACCTGACTGTGTAATTATATATATATATATTTATTTATTTATTTTTTTTATTTTTATTTTTTGAGATGAGCGGATTCGGTACACTGAGAACCGAACTCTCCCAAACTTCACACTCAGAGTCCGTAGCGTCTGTGCGGGAAAGTGGGTGGCGCGTGGGGTGGCGACCTGCTCTTTTGTATCATTCCAGTGGTGCTGTCTTGTGCTGCATCAGTCCAGTGGTGGTGTCCTGTGCTGCCATAAGTCCAGTGCCAGTGTGTAAGTCCAGTGGTGCTGCCTTGTGCTGCATCAGTCCAGTCACTCCAGTGGTGGTGTCCTGTGCTGGCGTAAGTCCAGTGGTGCTGCCGTATAAATCCAGTCCAGTGGTGATGCCATATAAGTCCAGGGGTGCTGCCGTATAAGTCCAGCGATGCTGTCCTGTGCTGTATATTATTTACTCCAAATAAAGGGGTTATTAATATTTAATCCAAATAGTTTTTACAGGGTTTGCCATCCTGTCTGACACTGCAGTGCCACTCTAAGATGGGCCAGGTGTTTGTGTCACCAACTTGGGTCGCTTAGCTTAGTCATCCAGCTACCTCATTGCACCTCTTTTTCTTCTTTGCACAATGAGCTGTTTGGGGTCTAGTTTTTAAAAGTGCCATCCTGTCTGACACTGCAGTGCCACTCCTAGATGGGCCAGGTGTTTGTGCCATCCACTTGGGTCGCCTAACTTAGTCATCCAGTGACCTCGGTACAACCTTTTGGCCTAAAAACAATATTGTGAGGTGTTCAAAATAGACTGGAAATTAGTGGAAATTAATGTTATTGAGGTTAATAATACCGTATGATCAAAATTACCGCCAAATTCTGTGATTTTAGCTGTTTTTATGTTTTTTTCCAAAAATCATCCAGATCCAAAACCAAAACCTGAAAGGGTGGTTTTGGCAAAACCAATCCAGATCCAAAACACGAGCGGGGATCCAGATCCAAAACCAAAACACGAAACGTGCCCGCCGCACATCTCATAATATAAATATAAATAAATAAATTATATATATATATATATATATATATAGATAGAGAGAGAGAGAGAAAGAGTAATGCAGTATATACACAAGCACAGTCCCGTGCCCGACAATGTAAATAAACATTGAAACGTTGCAGTAACCTGCCGCTTCTGAATTGGTTCTTACAGAGTGCAGTGGAATTGTGCTTGTATCTATTGACTTCTGATTGGAATACCTATTGCTGGCATTGGGATAATTAAATGAGTTTACGGATGTGCCTTCCTAAGATTTTTTTGTGTGTGTGTGTGTGTGTGTGTGTGTGTGTGTGTGTGTGTGTGTATCTTTTTCGCCCAGATTCTGTCAAATACAGACTGTGAAACAGTGACAGAAGAACACTGCAATGTCTGCCTGTGCACCTGCATGTTTCTCTCTTCTCGAGTCCTGACACATGCTGAGGCTGTGCCCACCCTTCCTCCCGCCTCCTCCTTCCCTGCAGGCTGCGAGCCAGCCAATCACTGAGCCGCAGGCTGCTGCATAATTTTTTGCCTACGGGCGCTCTTCACACTGTCGTAAGAGGCTACGCCCCCTTGCCCTAGTGGCGTGCAATATTTTTTTTAGATGGAGTATTACCTCCAATCATAATTGTGTGAGTGGTTAAATATTGCACGGACAAAGGGCGTGCAATGGTTAAGGGGTCAAAGCACCTTGCAACGGCGTGAACAGCGCACACAGGGCCTGATGAATCATCTAGTAGCTGCTGTGGTTGGAGGAGTGGCGGGTGCAGGGGAAAGGTGGCTGGGGTCCGTGAGGGCGGTTGCGGGGGTGCCGCGGGTGCGGGAGAGTGCGTGGGTGCTGCGGGTGGGGGTCTGGAGCCACCACGGGTGGGGAAGGAGCGGTTGCGGGGGTGCTGCGGGAGGGGGTCCGGAGCCACCGTGGGTGCTTGAGGGGGGGGGGTGCCGCGTATGGAATCCAGTTGTACTGCGAGTGGAGGAGGGGTGGGTAATGCTTCTCCTCCTGGAAGCAGCTAAGCTGCTGTCCTCCCTTTGGCTGTGGCTCTCCCGGAGACTCGCACAGCAGCCAAGCAGCCAGTTACTATTGTTACCGCCAGTGTCCCAACGCGCCGCATTACAGGGGAGAAGATGCACTCAGTAAACTACAGCTCTCAGCAGCCCTAAGGGCCAGGATGCTTCGGCGCTGAGGGCTGCTGGGAGCTGTAGTTTATTTAGTGCATCTACTTCCCCGTAATGCAGCGCGTTATGACACACCAGCGCTAACAATAGTGACTGGCTGGCAGAACTGACTGAATCGCTGAATCAATATAAAAGGTGAGAGTGCTGGGCAGTGTCAGTGACAATGCACTGCACAGCATTGTCACCTTTTACATTGATTCACCGTCCAGACATTACCCTCTGCGATATCACCCACTCTATCCGTTACATTAGCCATCTCGGGGCTTCCAGACCGGCAGCCCAGGTGCTGTGTTGCGGAGTCAGGGTCTCTGGGGATCTGGGCGCATCTGTGGCAGGGAGGCACTTCTGTGACATCACGGGGCTCAGAGAGTATATGGCGCAGGGACAGGGCTGTCTTTTCGTATGGGCTCAATGGGCTCTTGCCCAAGGGCCCCAGGAGTCTAAGGGCCCTATGCTAATAGCTGAGGATCCCCTCTTTCCAAAGGTACCAGATTTTTGAAAATCGGCCCAGGGGAACCGGAGGTATCTGACTTCGAAGCAGTGGTCCCCATCTGAGCCTGTTCATTGCTCTTCCCAGCCAGATATCTCGGGTTCTGTCTGACTTAGAGTTTTTTTGAGGGTATTCTCCATAGGCTGGGACTCTGCTCTTTCAGTGGACACTGGCAGCTTGTCTCTACTATGCCCAGAACCGGAGATATAAGCCTTCAAGCAGCTGGTCCTGCTTCAGCTCCACACATCTGGTTTGCAGTTTTATATTTTTGCCAGTGGATTGCTCTGGCTCCTGATCTCTTATCCCCAAGTCCCGAGTACCTCCTGAAAGGTGTCCCCAGTACCTCCTGAAAGGTGTGAATCTCTAGTTTTTTATCACATTCAAAGCTAAGAAATCTATTTCCAGGAACTGGAGATATCTGCAGTCAACCAAGCTGCCCTCCCACCGGAAAATGATGAATATTAAGTCCACTCCACTATCCACCCCTCCACTGCGTATTACACACCCCCTACCGCCCTGGAAGTTATGTACCGGGGCCCCTTCATTCATCCCAATGCCTATTCTACAGTTTAGTGTTCTCCCTCCCACCCCATCTTACACCATCTGTGCAGTAAAGGAGTAATTAGCAGAAATTACTGCTCCAGGTCCTACATACTGGGTGGCAGATAGAACACCCCATACCGCCCACGGGACATCAATGCTGCTGCTGATAGCACCCCCCACCCCTACCGCTGGAGGATGGGTAGGGGGCCCGGTGCATTGATGTGCCCAGGGGCCTACACTGCTGTTAAGACGGCCTTGCGCAGGGAGGGCTATGAAAGCCTTCCATTGCGCCGCTTTCATACACATCTATGTCGGTGGCCGCAGCAGCTTTTGTTCCACCTGTGCCGCGGCTAGGGAGTGGGGATTGTTGATGATGGAGAGGGCAGGTGGACTGGCAGCAGGACATAGGATGCTGCAGTAAAAGGATTTTTTTTTCTCCCTATCTACAGCGCAGGCACTTGCTGCAGAGGCATACCCTCCAACCTGTCCTTTTTGGCAAGTACAGTACTTATTTTTTATGGTCTGTACCGATTTTTGGCTCTCCAAACTTCCATTGAAAGTATAGGAAAAGGGGTGTGGCCCCGCCACTTTACCGATTTTTGCCTCCCCAAACTTCCATTGAAAGTATAGGAAAAGGGGTGTGACCACGCCACTTTACCCATGGCCACTCCCCCTTTTAGAATTTGAAGAAATTTTTATATGTAAATTGTTGGAGGGTATGTTGCTGCAGATGCAGTGGGCCTATTTTGTGGTGTGGACCTGGAGCTGCAGCTCCATCAGCCATATTGTTAATCCTGCTCTGGGAACACACAGCAGCCAAAGGGCAGAGCCTCCCATTGGATGTAACCTGTGTGGGAGTGCGTTTCTCAACCAATCAGCTGTTGACTGGGTGTGATAGATCTGCTACTAACCCAATGAGAGCTCCTAGCCACGCCCAGCGTTATACACACAGGCACAGAGTCACAGATCTGGGCTATTATATAGGAGATTATAATAGATAGATAGATAGATAGATTTATTTTTTTCCAGATATAAGTACTTAACCAACCTATTTCCATAACCTGTCACTTGAACTAAACATTGCCAATCCTCTCAGAGAGCAATAGGAGGAAAGGAAAGATAGATATTTTGACTCTTAAATGTATTAAAGGAAAGTTTGATAGACAGCAACTGCTTATCTGCTGTGTAAAGGCTACCTACAACTCTCGCAGTGACCTTAAGCGCTGTGCGAAAATCTTTACCTTTTTTACCTCAAAAGAAGGGCCCTAAAAATAGTGAGAAGCTAAGCAAGGAGACCTAGGGCCTTCGGAATTGAGTCAGTCTATCCCTGCAAACCTTACATTGTTAACATACAGCGAGCTGAGATTGGCCTGTCTGCCCAGCATTTAAAGCTGTAGTGGGTGTAATGTGTCCAGAGTCTCACCAGTGACCATGCTGTATAGTGACTGTGTATAGGGGGCACGCTACAAGCTGCTGCACACTGCTGTATGCTGCGCTGTACTCTGCTATACTGGCTGTGCTGTGTTCAGAGTCTCACAAGTGCCTGTGCAATATAGTGGCTGTGTATAGGGGACACACTTAGCTGCACGCTTCCGTGTGCTGCGCTATACTCTTCTGTAAATGTTTGGAACAACCTCCCTGCCGAATTCCTTCTTAAACTTCAAACCTGCAAGTTCAAAAAAGAAAAAACATACAGTATATAGATGTTTTATAGGGGATGTAGTTATGTGACCGACGGTCAGGAGACCGACATTCACATTACCAGCAGCTACATCCCGCACACCTCTAAATCCAGACGGTTGGCATGCTGACTAGCAGGGACTATTCACACTCGTGGGTGTCCACAACACCCATGGAGTAGGAATAGAACGTGTGGCGAGCGCTCACCTCCCCGTTGGCATTCCGCCACCGGGATTTCGCGGTCGGTATGCTGATCATCAGGATCCCCAGTGGCGGTAATGCATATCTAACCCGTTTCATAGATGTGCTATAAACTGCCGTGTGCTTGTGCCGCTGCTCCGTTGCTTAGTAACCAACTAGCTTGCTGCAGTCTTTGGCCAATGGGGGTCATTCCGACCCGTTCGCACGCAGCGGTTCTTTGCTGTGGTGTGAATGGGTTTGGGACTGTGGCTGCACGGCTCCCACAATGCGCACGCGCGCCATTGCCCGGCGACGGCAGTGACGCCACCAGCACATAAAGTGATCGCAGCGGCGATCGCATGAAAACTGACAGGCGGGAGGCGTTCCGGGGCAGCAACTGACCGTTTTCAAGGCGTGGTGAGGTGAACACAGGCGGATCCAGGCGTTTGGAGGGCGGATGTCTGATGTCAATCCTGGGACCTTCGTCGCTGGATCCGTCGCACAGGGTAAGTAACTCACCCTGGTATTGTTTTGCTGGAAACGTTTTTAGCATAGCAGGGCTGCACAAGTGATCGCAGCCCTGCAATGCTAAAATACACTCCCCCATAGACGGCATCAAGTTGATCGCATGAGCAGCAAAAAGTTGCTACGTGTGATCAACTCGGAATGACCCCTCTTATTGGTGAAAACAATATTGTGAGCTGATCAAAATTGACTGGAAATTAACATAATTGAGGTTAATAATACTCTAGGAACAACAACAAAAAAAGGCCCAAATTATGTGATATTAAACTTTTTTTGTCAATTTTTTTAAAACAAAAAAAGAAAATCCAAAACCAGTCACGGCGGTTCGGCAAATCCAAATTCAAAGCAGTATGGCAAATCAGGGACAAATCCAGATCTAGCAAAAATGGTCCAGTGCACATCTCTAATTAACAGCCCCAAATATTTTACTTATGGCCACTAATAACCTTCTATATTGTTATCCACAGTTAGTTGCCACTTTTATGGGGCACAGTTTGATTTCCCCACACTTAATGTGGATAATATTAGGCACAATTACAGCACGACACAAGAATAAGACTAAGGAGTCAAGAATATAGGCCCTCATTCCGAGTTGATCGCAGTGAATCATCGCATCGCAAACGGGCAGAAATCAACAAAACGCGCATGCGCAAAAGCGGAAATACGCATGCGCGAGCATAGCGATACGACACTTGTGCAGAAATACTACAAAGAAAACTGCTCGTTACACAGAAACGAAAACGGGGAGTGGCGAAGGCGTGACAGGGGCGCGACTTCGCAATCTGACGACATGGGCGTGAAAGTGGGCGTCTAGTGTGGGAGTATGCAACTAGCAGTAGGCGTGTTTTTGCAGAAATGCGTTTTCGATGTTAAATTTAATATAGCAATTCCTCGCAATCTTGACGCAGCAGCCGAGTAGGTCTGCAGTTACTCTGCATTTGCGAAGTAGTGTTACAAGTGTGTATGCAATAATTAGCAGTTAATTGGAGATGCCATTCATCTGTTGTCCAATTACTTGCTAAACACTGCTCTGCTGAAGTACTGCAAACAGCAATTGTGTGGACACATTACATGTTTATTCTAAGCACCTATAAATCTGTAACGCTGCCAAATAAGGTTTTAATTGTGAGTCAAGTTTTTGGATAAACATTCATGTTAAGTGCATGTTTTAATGTGTTAAATACTACCAAATGCAAACAAGTGAAATTATTAAAACTCCAAAACTACATCAGCAACATCTAAACTACATAAAATGTGACCTTTGTATATCCCAAATATCAGGACCAACATAATGCAGCATACACTTAATTTTTAACTTAAATAAAACTTTTATATTTGGTTACAATATCTGACAATGTTTAAAATTATGTCCTGTTGCCCATAGTAAAACAACACCTGAGTTGTGACTATTTTTATAATATGGACATTAAAGTGTGGTGCAAGGCATACCTGTTGCATTTTTAAAGATGCAATGCTTGTATATTTTGTCGGATTGTTCCCTTGTTTCCCAAGTGTCTATATGCTTTGCTAAACTTTCCTGGACTAAGATTAACATAATGCATTTACTTTAATAAAGTACACAAACTTTTTTTTTTTTTTTTTATTACTGCTGTAATAAATTTAGTGATACAAACAACATGGCTACAGGTGAGTATCACAGGCAAAGATGGACCAAGCAGCAAGCAGATGCCACTGACACAAATGACATAGCAGAACTCAGTACTAGGGAAACTCCATCTTCTGACAAAATAATATTTTAAATGCAAATAAATAATATGGTGTAAACACCCTGCCAGACAAATATATTTTGGGAACTGAGAAAGATTCAGGAGCCAGCACACAAACACAACAATACACAGCACACTAGGAAGAGGAAGATGGCTCTGGTGTACAGGAAAAAAAGCTCACAGGCTACAATATATCTAAACAGAAATAATACATTTCACTAAGAGGGAGTTAGCCATTCTGGCCACACAAGCCAACTCAAAAAAAAACATAGAGACAACATGAAAAACATGGGTGCTGCCCATCTGGAGAGACATCACTTTCTTTTTTTTTTCCCCGCCTGATGCTGCTCTTCTTGGCTTGGTCTGCGGAGCGACCTTCGTGTGCCCTGCCCAGTGGGATGTTCTTCCTGGGCAGGGGCAGGGGAGGGAGCCGATGTGGCTGGCTCTCTGCCACTGTGGGCAAGGGAGACAGCGATGGCCTGGAGCCCTTGCAAGATGTTATTTGCAAGGTTTTGGAATGAGGAGGCAAGTTGATGTGTCCCTGCCTGATCTCTGCCAGACCTTGGCAGAGTTGAGCAACACCTTGCTCCACACTGGTTCTGTGCTCAGTGAGCCGGACAGCTATCTGGCTTACCTCCCGGATCATCCTGTCTTGAAAAGCGTTTAGGCTCTCACCATACCTAGCTATTTTAAGCAGGATCTCCGGGATAGCAGAGGGTTGGGTGGGGGGGCCAGTTGGAACCTGGATAGGTGGGATTTGGGGTCCCACACTGCCAGACACACTAGGTCCCTCCACCTCAGCCTCAGCCACATAACCCTCCTGTGACTCTACCTGCTCACCCCCCTGTGCTGTTATGTGCAAAGCAAATAGAAGAATGTGTGGAAAAAGAGTACAAAAAAACAATATAAGACTTTTGAAACAAAAACAATTATAAATTACAAATATGTGTGTAAACTTACCTGGCAAGTCATGTTCCGTCAGTATTTCAGGCAGGTCCGTGTCCATATAAGACACCCCTGTCCCCTCCTCATAACTGACACAGTCCATCGCCATCTCCTCCAACTCTGTATACTCCACAGCGACAGATGGTCCGCCCCCTGTAGCCCTTGAGGCATTCCACTCCGCAGACCTCTTGCCCTTCAGGCGGGATTTGAAGTCGGCCCAACTACATATATTAGGAAAAATAGGGTCAAGGTATATTTTTCAAAAAAAATCCAGCTTTAATATATAGGACACATGTTCTGCATTTGGTTGCTATAGACATCATATCTAATATATAGGACACATGTTCTGCATTTGGTTGCTATAGACATCATATCTAATATATAGGACACATGTTCTGCATTTGGTTGCTATAGCCAACATCACATGTAACTAGCTTTTTAAGAATACTTTGCACAGATAATGGACTGCCAATATAAACTTACCGTCGTCTAACTTCCTGTGATGTTCGGACTATAGAGCCGACTTCATTCACAGAATGAGTGATGTCCCTCCAGATTCGTTCTTTGGTAGCAGCACCCATGTTTTTTGGGCCTCTATGTATTTTTGACATGGCCTGGGTGACCAAAACACGCAACTCCCTCTTAGTGAATGCGGGCTGCCTTTTTTTTCGCCTTGAAGTAGCCTGTGAGCTTTGAGACTGTTCCTCCTCACCATCTTCCTCGTCACTAGCTGCTTGTGTATGTTGTGGTTGTGTGGCTAATGCTGAATCTCCCTCAGTTTCCCCAGTCTGTCTGTCTGGCAGGGTAACCCCTCCTAACTGCTGTGTTTCAGAAGGTGGAATGTCTCTAGTACTGAGTCCTGCTTCTTCAGAATCCGCAGAGGCGGATTCCAGCATTTGCCGACGCAATGCTATTTGTCTTTGTGCCAATGCCGCCTGCTGCCGCTGCACGCGGTCCATCTCTGCTGCCAAATCCTCACGAGTAGCCATGTTGCTAATGACATGTCTGTACGCACAGGTGTGTAGGTATTTATAGCTACGTGCGCAGCGAAAATTCACACAGGTGTAAATTATGCTAATTGTGTGACTGATTGTACTGCTTATTTAAGAGCCTTGTTTGCAGCCTGTGTGAGTGGGTGTATGATGTTACAAAGTGCTGTGTTATCTTTGAAGGTGGTCGTCTTTGTTTCAACTTTGCAGTGAGTAATTTTTGCATTGTCTTGCAGACAGATGTCCGTTTATTCTCTTTAAACATTTTGTATAGCGTAGTGCGTTTTTTTTGCTAAGTTTCTTTTGAGAGTATTCCTACATTAGTCAATTATCAAGCCAAGTATGTATGGTGGTGCAATGGAACTGGGTTTATGTATTTTGGAGGATATCTGTTTGATATTTAAATGGTTTAGTATGCCATAATTTTTTATTTCTTACCTGTACTTTACAGTGTGTTTGTTATATTGTTCACACAGTTTGTTTGATTTATTAGACTCCTTCTGTGTCTCTTGTAGGTGTGTCATTTTTGGATTTATTATCCAGATTTTGTTTTTGCCCGAGTTGGTGGATTTTTGGTTCGGTTTTCTCAAAAATTAGTCACTTCAGTGATTGACCAGGTAAGTAGCCTATCCCTGTGTGTGTTGCTGTTTGTTATTATTGTCTATATGATATCTTACACTCCTTCTGTGTCTCTTGTAGGTGTGTCATTTTTGGATTTATTATCCTGATTTTGTTTTTGCCCGAGTTGGTGGATTTTTGGTTCAGTTTTCTCAAAAATTAGTCACTTCAGTGATTGACCAGGTAAGTAGCCTATCCCTGTGTGTGTTGCTGTTTGTTATAATTGTCTATATGATATCTTACACTCCTTCTGTGTCTCTTGTAGGTGTGTCATTTTTGGATTTATTATCCTGATTTTGTTTTTGCCCGAGTTGGTGGATTTTTGGTTCAGTTTTCTCAAAAATTAGTCACTTCAGTGATTGACCAGGTAAGTTGCCTATCCCTGTGTGTGTTGCTGTTTGTTATAATTGTCTATATGATATCTTACACTCCTTCTGTGTCTCTTGTAGGTGTGTCATTTTTGGATTTATTATCCTGATTTTGTTTTTGCCCGAGTTGGTGGATTTTTGGTTCAGTTTTCTCAAAAATTAGTCACTTCAGTGATTGACCAGGTAAGTAGCCTATCCCTGTGTGTGTTGCTGTTTGTTATAATTGTCTATATGATATCTTACACTCCTTCTGTGTCTCTTGTAGGTGTGTCATTTTTGGATTTATTATCCTGATTTTGTTTTTGCCCGAGTTGGTGGATTTTTGGTTCAGTTTTCACATAAATTTGACACTTCAGTGATTGACCAGGTAAGTAGCCTATCCCTGTGTGTCCTGGAGTGTGTTTGTAGCAAGTGTGTATCTTATTTTTGATTGGCCATTTCTCTATCTAGTAGGTGTTATTTCTTGGTTTTCAAAGCTTTTACTTTGGACAAAGTCGTCCGGATTTTTGCTGTATTAGCTACTAAAGGCCCCCCTTTTATTTCTAAAAGGTTTTTTTAAGTAACAAACTAAGTTACATTATTCATACTTAGTTGTTTGAATATATATTGTGTCAGTTATTATATGGGTATGTTTGAAATCTCAAATACTTTTTGATTTGTGATGTTAACCTATGTTTGTAATAATTAGCTAAAGGTTTTTTTTTGTTTTTTTTCCAATTTTGTGTTTTGGACCCGTATTTTGTTGAAGAAATGGAGTATGCTCCTGCAGTAAGTTAACACCCATACACTTTGTCTTTGATTATGGCTGACAATGTTTTTTGTTTTTTGATTTTTGTTAAAAATGATTCTTACCTTCATTTTAAGCTGGTGATGTCCGTTCATGTGGCAGCTGAAGCCCTCCCACCCCAACCCATGGAACCTCTCCCACCCCAACCGCTGCAAGCCCTCCAACCGCAACCGGCTCCTCATCATCCAAGGCAACGGAGGCGTGCTAGGCCACCAATTTTCCGTACCCGTGTCCTCCTTTTTGGGATGCCTGATGATGTGGTTGTGTGCAGATACAGGCTGCCACCTCATCTAATCCTAGACACTCTCTCCATAATAGAGAGTGATCTAGAACAATCCATTAGGTATCCTACAGCAATACCAGCATTGACACAATTCCTTGCTGTGTTACATTTTGTGGCCACTGGTTCATACCAGCATGTTGTTGGCGACCTGGTTGGCATGTCGCAGGGCCAGTTCAGTAAGGTCCTGCGGCGTGTCAGCCAGGCTTTTATTAAGCACGTTAAGCAATTTATTGCTATGCCTTTGGATGTTGGTGCCCTAGATGTGGTGAAGCGGCAATTTGAGGAAGGTGGTAGTTGCTTCCCACATGTTATTGGGGTTGTGGATGGCACACATGTAGCTATTGTACCACCAAGACATAATGAAGAAATTTATAGAAACAGGAAACTGTTTCATTCTCTGAATGTAATGGTTGTTTGTGGGCCATCCCTCCAGATCCTGTCCCTGAATGCTAAGTTCCCGGGGAACTCCCATGATGCCCATGTCATTAGACAATCAGGGATATGGCAGATTAAGATCGATGGAAGGTCAAGACATGTGGTTATTGGGTGAGTGTTTTTTTTGTTAAACTTACAATAATAAGAATTTACTTACCGATAATTCTATTTCTCATAGTCCGTAGTGGATGCTGGGGACTCCGAAAGGACCATGGGGAATAGCGGCTCCGTAGGAGACTGGGCACAAAAGTAAAAAGCTTTAGGACTACCTGGTGTGCACTGGCTCCTCCCCCCATGACCCTCCTCCAAGCCTCAGTTAGGATACTGTGCCCGGACGAGCGTACACAATAAGGAAGGATTTTGAATCCCGGGTAAGACTCATACCAGCCACACCAATCACACCGTACAACTTGTGATCTGAACCCAGTTAACAGCATGATAACAGAAGGAGCCTCTGAAAAGATGGCTCACAACAACAATAACCCGATTTTTGTAACAATAACTATGTACAAGTAATGCAGACAATCCGCACTTGGGATGGGAGCCCAGCATCCACTACGGACTATGAGAAATAGAATTATCGGTAAGTAAATTCTTATTTTCTCTAACGTCCTAGTGGATGCTGGGGACTCCGAAAGGACCATGGGGATTATACCAAAGCTCCCAAACGGGCGGGAGAGTGCGGATGACTCTGCAGCACCGAATGAGAGAACTCCAGGTCCTCCTCAGCCAGGGTATCAAATTTGTAGAATTTAGCAAACGTGTTTGCCCCTGACCAAGTAGCTGCTCGGCAAAGTTGTAAAGCCGAGACCCCTCGGGCAGCCGCCCAAGATGAGCCCACTTTCCGTGTGGAATGGGCTTTTACAGATTTTGGCTGTGGCAGGCCTGCCACAGAATGTGCAAGCTGAATTGTACTACAAATCCAACGAGCAATCGTCTGCTTAGAAGCTGGAGCACCCAGCTTGTTGGGTGCATACAGGATAAACAGCGAATCAGATTTTCTGACTCCAGCCGTCCTGGAAACATATATTTTCAGGGCCCTGACTACGTCCAGCAACTTGGAATCCTCCAAGTCCCTAGTAGCCGCAGGCACCACAATAGGCTGGTTTAAGTGAAATGCTGAAACCACCTTAGGGAGAAATTGAGGACGAGTCCTCAATTCTGCCCTGTCCGTATGAAAAATTAGGTAAGGGCTTTTATAGGATAAAGCCGCCAATTCTGAGACACGCCTGGCTGAAGCCAGGGCTAACAGCATTACCACTTTCCATGTGAGATATTTTAAGTCCACAGTGGTGAGTGGTTCAAACCAATGTGATTTTAGGAATCCCAAAACTACATTGAGATCCCAAGGTGCCACTGGAGGCACAAAAGGAGGCTGTATATGCAGTACTCCCTTGACAAACGTCTGAACTTCAGGAACAGAAGCTAATTCTTTTTGGAAGAATATTGACAGGGCCGAAATTTGAACCTTAATGGACCCTAATTTGAGGCCCATAGACAGTCCTGTTTGCAGGAAATGTAGGAATCGACCCAGTTGAAATTCCTCTGTAGGGGCCTTCCTGGCCTCGCACCACGCAACATATTTACGCCAAATACGGTGATAATGTTGCACAGTTACATCCTTCCTGGCTTTGATCAGGGTAGGGATGACTTCATCCGGAATGCCTTTTTCCTTCAGGATCCGGCGTTCAACCGCCATGCCGTCAAACGCAGCCGCGGTAAGTCTTGGAACAGACATGGTCCCTGCTGGAGCAGGTCCTTTCTTAGAGGTAGAGGCCACGGGTCTTCCGTGAGCATCTCTTGAATTTCCGGGTACCATCCGGAGCCACGAGTATAGTCTTTACTCCTCTCCTTCTTATGATTCTCAGTACTTTTGGTATGAGAGGAAGAGGAGGGAACACATACACTGACTGGTACACCCACGGTGTTACCAGAGCGTCCACAGCTATTGCCTGAGGGTCCCTTGACCTGGCGCAATATCTGTCCAGTTTTTTGTTGAGGCGGGACGCCATCATGTCCACCTTTGGTTTTTCCCAACGGTTCACAATCATGTGGAAGACTTCTGGGTGAAGTCCCCACTCCCCCGGGTGAAGATCGTGTCTGCTGAGGAAGTCTGCTTCCCAGTTGTCCACTCCCGGAATGAACACTGCTGACAGTGCTATCACATGATTTTCTGCCCAGCGAAGAATCCTTGCCACTTCCATCATTGCCCTCCTGCTTCTTGTGCCGCCCTGTCTGTTTACGTGGGCGACTGCCGTGATGTTGTCCGACTGGATCAACACCGGCTGACCCTGAAGCAGAGGTCTTGCCTGACTTAGGGCATTGTAAATGGCCCTTAGTTCCAGGATATTTACGTGAAGTGACGTTTCCATGCTTGACCACAAGCCCTGGAAATTTCTTCCCTGTGTGACTGCTCCCCAGCCTCTCAGGCTGGCATCCGTGGTCACCAGGACCCAATCCTGAATGCCAAATCTGCGGCCCTCTAGGAGATGAGCACTCTGTAACCACCACAGGAGAGACACCCTTGTCCTTGGAGACAGGGTTATCCGCTGATGCATTTGAAGATGCGATCCGGACCATTTGTCCAGCAGATCCCACTGAAAAGTTCTTGCGTGGAATCTGCCGAATGGAATCGATTCGTAAGAAGCCACCATCTTTCCCAGGACCCTTGTGCATTGATGTACTGACACTCGGCCTGGTCTTAGGAGGTTCCTGACTAGGTCGGATAACTCCCTGGCTTTCTCTTCCGGGAGAAACACCTTTTTCTGTACTGTGTCCAGAATCATCCCTAGGAACAGCAGACGTGTCGTCGGAATCAGCTGCGATTTTGGAATATTTAGAATCCATCCGTGCTGTCGTAGTACTACTTGAGATAGTGCTACTCCGACCTCTAACTGTTCTCTGGACCTTGCCCTTATCAGGAGATCGTCCAAGTAAGGGATAATTAAGACGCCTTTTCTTCGAAGAAGAATCATCATTTCGGCCATTACCTTGGTAAAGACCCGGGGTGCCGTGGACAATCCAAACGGCAGCGTCTGAAACTGATAGTGACAGTTCTGTACCACAAACCTGAGGTACCCTTGGTGAGAAGGGCAAATTGGGACATGGAGGTAAGCATCTTTGATGTCCAGCGACACCATATAGTCCCCTTCTTCCAGGTTCGCTATCACTGCTCTGAGTGACTCCATCTTGAACTTGAACCTTTTTATGTAAGTGTTCAAGGATTTCAGATTTAAAATGGGTCTCACCGAGCCGTCCGGCTTCGGTACCACAAACAGCGTGGAATAATACCCCTTTCCCTGTTGTAGGAGGGGTACCTTGATTATCACCTGCTGGGAATACAGCTTGTGAATGGCTTCCAATACCACCTCCCTGTCGGGGGGAGACGTTGGTAAAGCAGACTTCAGGAACCGGCGAGGGGGACACGTCTCGAATTCCAATTTGTACCCCTGAGATACTACCTGCAGGATCCAGGGGTCCACTTGCGAGTGAGCCCACTGCGCGCTGAAATTCTTGAGACGGGCCCCCACCGTGCCTGAGTCCGCTTGTAAGGCCCCAGCGTCATGCTGAGGACTTGGCAGAAGCGGGGGAGGGCTTCTGTTCGTGGGAAGAGGCTGTCTGCTGCAGTCTTTTTCCCCTTCCTCTGCCCCGGGGCAGATATGAGTGGCCTTTTGCCCGCTTGCCCTTATGGGGACGAAAGGACTGAGCCTGAAAAGACGGTATCTTTTTCTGCTGCGAGGTGACTTGGGGTAAAAAGGTGGATTTCCCAGCCGTTGCCGTGGCCACCAGGTCCGATAGACCGACCCCAAATAACTCCTCCCCTTTATACGGCAATACTTCCATATGCCGTTTGGAATCCGCATCCCCTGACCACTGTCGTGTCCATAATCCTCTTCTGGCAGAAATGGACATCGCACTTACTCTTGATGCCAGAGTGCAAATATCCCTCTGTGCATCTCGCATATATAGAAATGCATCCTTTAAATGCTCTATAGTCAATAATATATTGTCCCTGTCCAGGGTATCAATATTTTCAGTCAGGGAATCCGACCAAGCCACCCCAGCACTGCACATCCAGGCTGAGGCGATTGCTGGTCGCAGTATAATACCAGTATGTGTGTATATACTTTTAAGGATATTTTCCAGCTTCCTATCAGCTGGTTCCTTGAGGGCGGCCGTATCAGGAGACGGTAACGCCACTTGTTTTGATAAGCGTGTGAGCGCCTTATCTACCCTAGGGGGTGTTTCCCAACGCGCCCTAACCTCTGGCGGGAAAGGGTATAATGCCAATAACTTTTTAGAAATTAGCAGTTTTTTATCGGGGGAAACCCACGCTTCATCACACACCTCATTTAATTCATCTGATTCGGGAAAAACTACGGGTAGTTTTTTCACACCCCACATAATACCCTTTTTTGTGGTACTTGTAGTATCAGAAACGTTCAAAACCTCCTTCATTGCCGTGATCATATAACGTGTGGCCCTACTGGAAAATACGTTTGTTTCCTCACCGTCGACACTGGAGTCAGTGTCCGTGTCTGTGTCTGTATCGACCTGAGGTAACGGGCGCTTTAGAGCCCCTGACGGTGTTTGAGACGCCTGTACAGGTATTAACTGATTTGCCGGCTGTCTCATGTCGTCAACAGTCTTTTGTAAAGTGCTGACACTATCACGTAATTCTTTCCATAAGACCATCCAGTCAGGTGTCGACTCCCTAGGGGGTGACATCACTAACACAGGCAATTGCTCCGCCTCCACACCATTTTCCTCCTCATACATGTCGACACAACGTACCGACACACAGCACACACACAGGGAATGCTCTGATAGAGGACAGGACCCCACTAGCCCTTTGGGGAGACAGAGGGAGAGTTTGCCAGCACACACCAGAGCGCTATATATATACAGGGATAACCTTATATAAGTGTTTTTCCCTAATATAGCTGCTGTATATATTTATATGCCAATTTAGTGCCCCCCCTCTCTTGTTTTACCCTGTTTCTGTAGTGCAGGACTGCAGGGGAGAGTCAGGGAGCCTTCCTCCAACGGAGCTGTGAGGAAAAAATGGCGCCAGTGTGCTGAGGAGATAGGCTCCGCCCCCTTATCGGCGGCCTTTCTCCCGCTTTTTTATGTAAAAATTGGCAGGGGTTAAATGCATCCATATAGCCCAGGAGCTATATGTGATGTATTTTTTGCCAAAAAAGGTGTTTTTATTGCGTCTCAGGGCGCCCCCCCCCAGCGCCCTGCACCCTCAGTGACCGGAGTGTGAAGTGTGCTGAGAGCAATGGCGCACAGCTGCAGTGCTGTGCGCTACCTTATTGAAGACAGGACGTCTTCTGCCGCCGATTTTCCGGACCTCTTCATTCTTCTGGCTCTGTAAGGGGGCCGGCGGCGCGGCTCTGGGACCCATCCATGGCTGGGCCTGTGATCGTCCCTCTGGAGCTAATATCCAGTAGCCTAAGAAGCCCAATCCACTCTGCACGCAGGTGAGTTCGCTTCTTCTCCCCTTAGTCCCTCGGTGCAGTGAGCCTGTTGCCAGCAGGTCTCACTGAAAATAAAAAACCTACTTTAAACTTTTACACTAAGCAGCTCAGGAGAGCCCCTTAGCCTGCACCCGTCTCGTTCGGGCACAAAAATCTAACTGAGGCTTGGAGGAGGGTCATGGGGGAGGAGCCAGTGCACACCAGGTAGTCCTAAAGCTTTTTACTTTTGTGCCCAGTCTCCTGCGGAGCCGCTATTCCCCATGGTCCTTTCGGAGTCCCCAGCATCCACTAGGACGTTAGAGAAAATATTTTAAAATTTAAGATTATAATTATTTTATTTTCTTCTCATCAAACAGGAGACCGTGGATATCCTTGCACCCCCTGGCTCATGACTCCTTACAGTAAGCCCAGGCCAGGACCACAGACGGCATTTAACTCTGCGCTTACTGCCACTAAACAGCTGGTGGAGCGCACAATTGGTGTCCTTAAAGGGCGCTTTCGTGTGCTCCACCGCACTGGTGGCGACATCATATATTCGCCGGAGATGGTAAGTAAAATTGTGCTCCTGTGCGCTATTCTACATAACATCGCTGTAAGGAGTCGCGTTGAGCTTCCTCACACAGAGGAATTGCCAGATGAGGAGCCAGGGGTTGGGCGGAGAGTCGGTGGGGGGAGTGTTTCCCAGAGGGGAAACGAAGTAAGGGCACGCATTGTTCGCGAATATTTCAGGTATATTTTTTATTATTGAATTTTTACAAATAAACTCAAAGTCACTGTCTGTTTATGTTCATTTTGCTCTGGTGTCATTTAGGTAGTTATTGAAAGCTCATTGTGTAATTGTTTTTGTGTGTGTGAATATATTATTAGTTGTTTCTGTAAATATTCAAACATGTTAACCTTACAATGTTTTTATTCTTTGTGATTTTTTTTACATTGCTAAATTGTTGTAATTCCTTTTTCTTTTTTTTTCAAATCCTGTTTTCCAAAACAAAAAAACAACATATGATACTAAATGTTTTAAAATTTGTGACTGTGCAGCTGATTGTTCATACAAAATGTGGTGAGTACACAGATTGACTCAAAAATTAGAGTAAAAGTGTGTGTGTGTGTGTGCGTGTGCGTGTGTGTGTGTGTGTGTGTGTGTGTGTGTGTGTGTGTGTGTGTGTGTGTGGAGTTGTGAGAATAGGTTAGTTTATTATCATGCTCTTCCGCAACTGCGAAATTCCGCTATAGCGAACTAACCCCTCTACTCTACACAGCACTGCAGACAGCAATAAAGTTTAATCAATGCACACATCAATAAAGTTTATTTAGATGACATCATAGATTTTCCACCAATCACATGCCAACACACACTATAAATATATGCCCAAATAAGGAAAACGCCATTGCCATGATGCGTGCTGCACCGTTCACCCGGCGTGAGCTCCGCGTGTTGGTGGCGGTGATGGACCGCCGCGTAGGCCGCGTAGGGCGCTTTGTCCCAAATCGGGTAAAGCGCCAGGCCTACGCGGAGGTCCGCCACCTACTGAGGACCCGCGTCCGCAGCAGGCGGACCATCATTCAGCTAGAGAGGAGATGGAGTGATCTCCGCAGGCGGACGCCGGAACTGTTGGCGGAGCTCTGCCAGCAAATCCGGCAACTGCGTGGACGCAGTAAATTAAATACATTACATAACAGAGATTATTAGCATAAACTGTGCAAATTTACACTAAGTAATATTATTTGCATAAACTTTGAAAATTTACACTAAGTGATAGTGTCTAAATTGCAACACTGACTGAACTAGTTTAATAAATATGACAGTGTGTGTGGTTAGGGCAAGCAGTACTGACTGTAGCAGAGTGATTTTAAACAAGTGCATGTTGTTGTACAGAATTGCTACACAGGCTGTAAACTGTACCAAATAACTTGCTGAGTGGTGTAAATTTAATAAGGTGTGTTGATTTTATATCTGGTGATGTTGCCTATACCAATCAATATGAGTCAATCGAATAGATTCTGTAATGAGCTTCACAAATGTTATGTATAATCAGATTGGTTGCTATGGACAACATCACCAGATTACAAATTCGCCAAACAAAATAATGTTAGCCCTGTGTCTTTTACATGGGACAGAACAGTGTAATAGACAAATGGTGTTTATTAAATTTGTCATGCAACAACAAATATAAAACATATGTCATTCTAGGACCACTACAACGGCAAGCTGCTGCAGGTAGGCCAGACACCAGTCCCCTTCTCAGCCCCCCTCCCCTTCACAGTCCCCCTCCTCTTCCCAGTCCCCCTCCCCTTCACAGTCCACCTCCCCTTCACAGTCTACCTCCTCTTCCCAGTCCCCCTCCCCTTCACAGTCCCCCTCCTCTTCCCAGTCCCCCTCCCCTTCACAGTCCCCTTCTCAGTCCACCTCCCCATGTCCTTCTCAGGCCCCCTCTCCTTCTCAGGCCCCCTCTCCTTCTCAGCCCCCGCCTCCTTCTCAGGCCCCCTCTCCTTCTCAGCCCCCTTCTCCTTCTCAGGCACCCTCTCCTTCTCAGCCCCATTCTCCTTCTGAGGCCCCCTCTCCTTCTCAGCCCCCTTCTCCTTCTCAGGCCCCCTCTCCTTCTCAGCCCCCTTCTCCTTCTCAGGCCCCTTCTCAGCCCCCCTCCCCTTCTGTTGCACAATCCCCTTCTCCTTCCCAGGCCCCCTCTCTGGCCCCCTCCCCCTCTGTTGCCCAAACACCCTCTCCGCCCCCCTCCCCCTCTCAATCAGACCCACCCTCTGAAAGCAGGTCCCCAATCCCTCCTCCTTTCCCAATCCAGCCTCCTTCCTTCATCCAGCCGCCTTCCCCCATCCAGCCGCCTTCCCCACCCAGTGAATGGGCCGAAGAAGCCCCTGCGGATATTCCGGGGAGTCCGCATGTGGAAGATGAGAGTAAGTTTAAAAACATTTAAAATGTATTGGTTACCTACTTACACTTACAATTACAAAACATGCAGTGTTGTACTGTGGGCAATCTTGGCCCAAGGAAAAATGTTTGTGTTTTTCTGCATGGTCTAGATTTTGCTTTTATATTTATGTGAGTATCATTAGATGTACAGTGTCTATGTGTGCAATGTTTGGTCTGTCCACTCTAGGTCGACACTCATTAGGTCGACAGGGTTGCCAGGACAACAGGGTTTATATGTGCTAGGTTGTCAGTGAAACAGTTAGACCTGAGTGGAGTTTAGTATGTTGGTCTTTTACACTTGTGCCTGGGTATTCATAATATTTGCACTTTCAATTCACATGCTTCACTTTGTTAGCCAGCCTAACGACACAATGATTTGTGCTTTGAAAGTTACACTCACAAAATGCTTATTTGATTTATCAAAACCTGTTTGACCTTATTTAGTAAGGCAGGCTTTCAGGGAGTGTGGGCATGCTAGGATATGTTGTCCTTCTGAAGATGTTGATATGCAGTGTGATGATGCCGGACCAACCCCAAAAAAGTTAAGTTGGCTTCACTGCAGATGTGAATGAATGCCAACATGGTGTTACATTTACTAAGATGGTAGTTCTCTTTAAGATGGGATGTTGCCCATAGCAACCAATAAGATTATACTTGTAATTTTTTTGACCCCTTCTACAAGATAATATGTAGAAATTGATTGGTTGCTATGGTCAATGTCCCATCTTAAATAGAACTCCCATAGTAGTAAATGTAACCCATGGTGTGGTACACTTTAAAAAAAAAAAAACATTGCTGAGCAGGCTTGTGTGTTGTTCTGCTACTGATTTATCCTTAAAACAGCCATGATGTAATCACTTTGCCATTAAAGCAGGCCTGTCCAAACTGCGGCCCTCCAGCTGTTGAGAAACTACATATCCCAGCATGCCCTGACACAGCTTTTGCATTCTCTGACCAAAAAACTGTGTCAAGGCATGCTGGTATATGTAGTTTCACAACAGCTGGAGGGCCGCAGTTTGTACATGCCTGCATTAAAGTGTGCTTTGTGCCTTGCTTGTATAATAGGTAATGTGAGTAAGTTAGTAATGTTTATGTTGCCTCTTAATTTCAGATGTTGCAGTTGGAGATCCCACAACTTTTGCGGGCATTCTGGCCGCCATGCGGCAAAATCTAGAAGCCTTGCTGGCTAATGTGGACCAGCTGGAAAAATGTGCTTAATTTTTATTTATAAACATTTTATATTTTCTGTTTAAAAAAAAAAAAAAGGACAAACAATAAAAACTATATATTTTAAGTTAAGCGGGTGTTGTGTTTATTAATGCAATAAAGGAACAGCAGATTGCCTAGCAGAAATTGATTACCTTAAACATTTCACACATCTAACGTAAGATTTAAAAAAAAAAAAAAAAGTTAGGAGGTTATTGTCTAAATAAACATGTAAACACCTTCATTCACAAACTAAACCTCTACACTAAAAAACAAAAACACACAAAATTAGACCAGGCACATTTAAAACATCTATATTTATAATTTAAACATTTAAATGTTGATGGCCAATTATGCCTACAAAGTGTTCTTCAGGTATTTTTTGAAGACTTAATTGGTCATGAACATTATCATTCATTACACTAATTGGATTCGTAATTGAGGAGGGCTTGTGGACTTTAAACTGAAAGGTGTAATTTCACTTAATAGAAAAATAAAAACCCATTGTTGTGGGTTTTTCCGCAAAAGTGTGCACTTTTAAGAAGAATGTGTAAATCTACGAAAACTTTGTATTTTTACGATGAGGTTTGTGTTAATGCGATGGTTTCGCATTGCTGTGACGTCATTTGGCGTACGCCCACTTTGAGTAATACTGCGTACGAATTAGCAAAAATACGTTGGGGCGGATATTCGCTATTTTGCAACATGTTCGCAATTTTGCACATTCCGTGTGCGAACGAAAAAAATAGCGAACAACTCAGAATGACCACCATAATCAGCATGTTCCAAAAAAAATTCCCCACACACTGCCCCCATCCTCCAACACACTGACTCCATAGACTCACACACACACTACTCCCATAGCATAATACACTCACTGCCACCACAGCATGACACATTCACTGTCCCCATACTCACTACACCCTTAGCCTCCCAATTGTTCCATGTCATAGGTAGTGTCAGATTATTCACTATAAACCAAATTTAGCCCCACCCCCACCCCTTACCTCAAACAATCTCTTCTTACCAGTGGCGTATCTAGAATTTTTTCTCCCCCAAGTCAAGGACATCTGACGCCCCTCCAGTAGAAAAGTGAAGACATTGCCAAAAGAGGGGTCGTGGCCTGGCTAATATGGCTGTGGCTTCACTGCAAGGGGCGTGGCATTGCAGGAAAAGACTACCTTTTTTGCAGGGAGGAAGGTTTTTTTTTGCTAGAGCAAAAAAACGAGTTTTATGGTGAGAACTTACCTTTGTTAAAACTCTTTCTGCGAGGTACACTGGGCTCCACAAGAATAGACATTGGAGTTTAGAGTAGGATCTTGATCCGAACCACCAACAGGCTCAAAAGCTTTGACCTTCTTCCCAAGACGCATAGCGCCGCCTCCTATATCACCCGCCTCCGTGCACAGGAGCTCAGTTTTGTTAACCAGCCCAATGCAGTAGCACGTAAAAGAGACGACAACTGCCAGTTGTCACATACACCACACTCTCCCGACAGGAGAAGTGTCAGCGGCTAATGCCATACCAACCCAAAGAAGCTAAGTGCATCAGGGTGGGCGCCTTGTGGAGCCCAGTGTACCTCGCAGAAAGAGTTTTAACAAAGGTAAGTTCTTACCATAAAATTTGTTTTTTCCGCTGCGGGGTACACTGGGCTCCACAAGGATAGACATTGGGGATGTCCTAAAGCAGTTCCTTATGGGAGGGGACGCACTGTAGCGGGCACAAGAACCCAGCGTCCAAAGGAAGCATCCTGGGAAGCGGCGGTATCGAAGGCATAGAACCTAATGAACGCGTTCACTGAGGACCACGTAGCCGCCATGCACAATTGTTCAAGGGTCGCACCACGGCGGGCCACCCAAGAAGGTCCAACAGACCGAGTAGAATGGGCCATAATGTGAGCAGGAGCTGACAGACCAGCCCTCACATAAGCATGTGCAATCACCATTCTAATCCATCTGGCCAAAGTCTGCTTGTGAGCAGGCCAACCCCGTTTGTGAAATCCAAACAGAATAAAGAGAGAATCAGATTTCCTAACAGAAGCAGTTCTCTTCACATAGATACGGAGAGCCCGTACCACATCCAAAGACCGCTCTTTGGGAGGCAGATCAGGAGAAACAAGTGCGGGAACCACAATCTCCTGGGTAAGGTGGAACGAAGAAACCACCTTAGGCAAATAAACGGGACGAGTCCTAAGAACCGCCCGGTCACAGTGAAATATCAGATATGGGGAACTACAAGACAAGGCACCCAAATCCGACACTCTTCTAGCTGAATCAATAGCCAGCAGAAACACCACCTTAAGGGAAAGCCACTTAAGATCAGCTGAACCAAGAGTTTCAAACGGAGACTCTTGTAACGCCTCCAAAACCACCTACAAGTCCCAAGGAGCTACAGGCGGGACATAGGGAGGTTGAATACGCAACACACCCTGAGTAAAGGTATGCACATCAGGTAAGGTCGCAATTTTTCTCTGAAACCACACCGACAAGGCAAATATTTGAACCTTGAGGGAGGCCAGACGCAGGCCTAAGTCCAGGCCCAATGTTTAGAAAATAGGAAAGACCGCGCTGTAGCTGGGATTTGAGTGTTTGAGCAGCCCTGAACAAGAAAAACTGGATACTAAAATTATTAATATAAACAAGGCGCTTGTGATAATGTATTATGTGTTTTGCTAAGTCCAGGCCCTGCTGAAGAAAAGCCAACAACTTGGCTATACTAAACTTGGAAGAGTCATAATCGTTAGATACGCACCAAACAAAGTAAGAATGCCAGACCCTATAGTAAATCCGAGCCGAAGCCGGTTTCCGGGACTGCAACATAGTTTGAATGACCGCCTTAGGAAACCCTTTAGCCCTTAAGACGGAAGCTTCAAGAGCCACGCCGTCAAAGACAGCCGGGCTAGGTCCTGGTAGACACAGGGGCCCTGAACGAGGAGGTCTGGGCGTTGTGGAAGTAGAATTGGACGCTCTGACAATAGGCCTTGCAGGTCTGAGAACCAGTGCCGTCTGGGCCACGCTGGAGCTATGAGAAGCAGAATTCCTTTTTCTCGCTTGAACTTCCAAATTACCCTGGGCTGGAGTGACACCGGAGGGAACACGTATGGCAGCCGAAACCTCCATGGTACCGTCAGCGCATCCACGAATGCTGCTTGAGGATCCCTTGTCCTTGCTCTGAAGACCGGAACCTTGTGATTGTGTCGAGACGCCATCAGAATCTACGTCTGGAAGGCCCCACCTTTCCACTAGGAGTTGAAACACTTCTGGATGGAGGCCCCACTCGCCGGCATGCACGTCCTGACGACTGAGAAAGTCCGCTTCCCAATTCAGGACTCCCAGAATGAATATTGCCGATATGGCCGGTAGATGGGGTTCTGCCCACTGTAGAATCCGTGAGACTTCCTTCATTGCTAGGCGGCTTCGAGTGCCGCCTTGATGATTTATGTAAGCCACTGTGGTGGCGTGGTCCGACTGTACTTGAACAGGACATTTCTGAATTAAATGCTGGGCTTGGGTTCAAGGCATTGAAGACCGCCCGCAACTCCAGAATATTGATCGAGAGGAGGGACTCCTCCTTGGTCCACCGTCCCTGAAGGGAGTGTTGCTCCAGCACCAAGCCCCAACCTCTTAGACTGGCATCTGTCGTCAACAGGACCCAGTCGGATATCCAGATCGGACGGCCCCTGCACAGTTGTTGGTCCCGGAGCCACCAGAGCAGCGACAGACGGACCTCCGGAGTCAATGAGATCATTTGAGACCTGATCCAGTGAGGCAGGCCATCCCATTTGGCTAGAATCAGCCTCTAGAGAGGGTGAGAGTGAAATTGAGCGTAATCCACCATGTCGAATGCTGACACCATGAGGCCCAGCACCTGCAACGCCGAATGTATAGACACTTGCAGACGAGATAGGAAGCAACGAATCCTGTCCTGAAGTTTCAGGACTTTCTCCTGAGACAGGAACAACCGCTGGTTGTGAGTGTCCAATAGTGCTCCCAGATGCACCATGCTCTGAGCAGGGATCAGGGATGACTTCTTCCAGTTGATGAGCCACCTGTGGGCTTGCAGAAACCGTACCGTCACATCTAGATGATGCAGGAGAAGTTCTGGGGAATTTACCAGGATTAACAAGTCGTCCAAATATGGCAGTATCCTGACCCCTTAACGGCGGAGTACCACCGTCATCACCGCCATCATCACCGCCATGACTTTTATAAAGACTCGCGGAGCCGTTGTTAAACCAAAAGGTAATGCCCGAAACTGGTAATGGCAGTTGCCAATCGCAAATCTGAGGTATTACTGATGAGACACTGCTATAGGAATATGCAGGTAAGCATCCTGTATATCCAGGGAGACCATGATGTCCCCAGGTTCCAAGGCCAGAACTATAGAGCGAAGGGTTTCCATCCGGAACCTGGAAACCTTCACAAACCTGTTCAATGCCTTGAGGTTGAGAATGGGCCGGGAGGACCCATTCGGTTTCTGGACTAGAAACAGCGGAGAATAGTACCCCCGGCCCCTCTGCGCAAGAGGCACCTGTACTATGACTCCTGTATCCAGGAGGGTCTGTACCACCGAATGTAGAGTGTTTGCCTTTGTCTTGTCCAACGGGACATCTGTCTGGCAAAATCGATGAGGGGGTCGGTTTTTGAAGGCTATGGCGTAACCTCAAGTGACGACTTCCCGTACCCAGGCATCTGAAGTAGTCTTCAACCATTCCTGGGTATACCCTAGAAGCCGGCCCCCCACCCCGGGATCCCCCATAGGGAGGCCCGCCCCGTCATGCGGCAGGCATATCTGTCTTGGAAGCTGGCTGACGGGCCGCCCAGGCTCTTTTGGGCTTAGGCTTACCAGGTTTGGAAGTGCGGGCCTGCTTGTTCTACGCCTGACCTTTTGCTTTACATGAAGGACGAAAGGGGCGAAAGGAAGTACCTTTAGCCTTCGACACAGAAGGAGCAGTACTTGGCAGACAGGCAGTTTTGGCAGTAGCCAAGTCAGCCACAATCTTATTTAAATCCTCCCCAAACAGAATATCTCCCTTAAAAGGGAGTACCTCCAGGGTTTTTCTAGAGTCCAGATCCACAGACCAGGATCTCAGCCACAATATCCGGCGAGTCAGGACTGACGTAGTAGAGGCCTTGGCTGCCAGGATACCAGCATCAGAAGCTGCCTCTTTAATATAACGAGTAGCTGTGACAATATAAGACAAGCATTGTCTAGCATGGTCAGAGGAGATTTCAGCATCTAACTCCAAGGCCCATGCTTCAATGACCTCTGCAGCCCAAGTAGCTACAATAGTGGGCCTTTGTGCAGCACCCGTGAGGGTGTAAATCGCTTTCAGACAACCTTCCACACGTTTATCTGTAGGCTCTTTTAGAGACGTGATGGTGGTGACCGGTATAGCTGAGGAAACCACCATCCTAGCCACATGTGAGTCCACTGGAGGAGGCGTTTCCCAATTCTTAGACAGCACCGGCGCAGAGGGGATAGCGAGCCAGCATCTTCTTTTGAGGCACAAACTTCGTACCCGGGTATTCCCAGGGTTCCTAACGTATATCAATTAGGTGGTCAGAGTGAGGTAAAACTTGTTTAATCACCTTCTGACGCTTGAACCTATCTGTTTTCTTAGGAGGAACGGATGGCTCGGGATCATCCGTAATCTGTAAAAATAAGATTTTAAACCTACCGGTAAATCTTTTTCTCCTAGTCCGTAGAGGATGCTGGGGACTCCGTAAGGACCATGGGGAATAGACGGGCTCCGCAGGAGACATGGGCACTAAAAAGAACTTTAGATATGGGTGTGCACTGGCTCCTCCCTCTATGCCCCTCCTCCAGACCTCAGTTAGACAAACTGTGCCCAGAGGAGACGGACAGTACGAGGAAAGGATTTTTGTTAATCTAAGTGCAAGATTCATACCAGCCCACACCATCCACACCGTATAACATGGAATATACGAACCATTTAACAGCATGAAACCAAACAGCATCAGCCATATACTGATCAAATCTGTAACATAACCCTTATGTATGCAAAAACTATATACAAGTCTTGCAGATGTAGTCCGCACTGGGACGGGCGCCCAGCATCCTCTACGAACTAGGAGAAAAAGATTTACCGGTAGGTTTAAAATCTTATTTTCTCTTACGTCCTAGAGGATGCTGGGGACTCCGTAAGGGCCATGGGGATTATACCAAAGCTCCAAAACGGGCGGGAGAGTGCGGATGACTCTGCAGCACCGATTGAGCAAACATGAGGTCCTCATCAGACAGGGTATCAAACTTGTATAACTTCGCAAAGATGTTTGAACCCGACCAAGTAGCAGCTCCGCACAGCTGTAAAGCCGAGACACCTCGGGCAGCCGCCCAAGAAGAGCCTACCTTCCTAGTGGAATGAGCCTTTACAGAATTTGGTAACGGCAATCCAGCCATAGAATGAGCCTGCTGAATCGTGTTACACATCCAGCGAGCAATAGTCTGCTTCGAAGCAGGAGCGCCAACCTTGTCGGCTGCATACAGGACGAACAGTGCCTCTGTTTTCCTAACCCGGGCCGTTCTGGCCACATAAATTTTCAATGTCCTGACCACATCAAGGGACTCGGAATCCTCCAAGTCCCGTGTAGCCACAGGTACCACAATAGGTTGGTTCATATGAAAAGAAGAAACCACCTTGGGCAAAAATTGAGGACGAGTCCACAACTCTGCTCTATCCACATGGAAAATCAGATAGGGGCTTTTGTGAGATAAAGCCGCCAACTCCGACACTCGCCTAGCCGATGCCAAGGCTAACAACATGACCACTTTCCAAGTGAGATATTTTAATTCCACCGTTTTAAGTGGTTCAAACCAGTGAGACTTAAGGAACCGCAACACCACGTTAAGGTCCCAGGGTGCCACTGGAGGTACAAAAGGAGGCTGGATATGCAGCACTCCCTTCACAAAAGTCTGGACTTCTGGGAGAGAAGCCAATTTCTTCTGAAAGAAAATGGATAGGGCCGAAATCTGAACCTTAATGGAGCCTAATTTTAGGCCCAAATTCACTCCCGTTTGTAGGAAGTGAAGGAAACGGCCCAAATGGAATTCTTCCGGAGGAGCATTCCTGGACTCACACCAAGATATGTACTTTCTCCATATACGGTGATAATGTTTCGCTGTCACGTCTTTCCTAGCCTTTATCAAAGTAGGAATGACCTCATCCGGAATGCCCTTTTCCGCTAGGATCCGGCGTTCAACCGCCATGCCGTCAAACGCAGCCGCGGTAAGTCTTGGAACAGACAGGGCCCCTGTTGTAACAGGTCCTCTCTGAGAGGAAGAGGCCACGGATCTTCTGTGAGCATTTACTGCAATTCCGGATACCAGGCCCTTCGCAGCCAATCTGGAACAATGAGAATTGTCTGTACTCCTCTACATCTTATGATTCTCAATATCTTTGAGATGAGCGGAAGAGGAGGGAACACATAGACCGACTGAAACACCCATGGTGTCACCAGGGCGTCCACCGCCACTGCCTGAGGGTCCCTTGACCTGGCGCAATACTTTGGTAGTTTCTTGTTGAGGCGTGACGCCATCATGTCTATTTGAGGCAGTCCCCACTGACTTGCAATCTCTGCAAAGACTTCTTGATAAAGTCCCCACTCTCCTGGATGGAGATCGTGTCTGCTGAGGAAGTCTGCTTCCCAGTTGTCCACTCCCGGAATGAAGACTGCTGTCAGAGCACTTACATGATTTTCCGCCCAGCGAAGAATTCTGGTGGCTTCTGCCATTGCCACTCTGCTCCTTGTTCCGCCTTGGCGGTTTACATGAGCCACAGCCGTGACGTTGTCTGACTGAATCAGAACCGGTAGGTCGTGAAGAAAATTCTCCGCTTGACGTAGGCCATTGTATATGGCCCTCAATTCCAGTACGTTGATGTGCAGACAAGCCTCCTGGCTTGACCACAGACCCTGGAAGTTTCTTCCCTGTGTGACTGCTCCCCAGCCTCGGAGGCTCGCGTCCGTGGTCACCAGAACCCAGTCCTGAATGCCGAACCTGCGACCCTCTAGAAGGTGAGCACTCTGCAGCCACCACAAGAGAGATACCCTGGCCCTGGGGGACAGGCTGATAATCTGATGAATATGTAGATGTGACCCGGAACCACTTTTCCAGAAGGTCCCACTGAAAGGTCCTCGCATGGAACCTGCCGAATGGAATGGCCTCGTAAGACGCCACCATCTTTCCCAGAACTCAAGTGCATTGATGGTCCGACACCCTTTTTGGCTTTAACAGGTCCCTGACCATGATCTGGAGTTCCTGGGCCTTTTCCATCGGGAGAAAAACCCTTTTTCGTTCCGTATCCAGAATCATGCCTAAGAAAGGCAAACGGGTCGTTGGAACCAACTGTGACTTTGGTAGATTGAGAATCCAGCCGTGCTGTTGCAACACCCTCAGGGAGAGTGACACGCTGTTCAGCAACTGTTCTCTCGATCTCGCTTTTATTAGGAGATCGTCCAAGTACGGGATAATTGTGACACCCTGCTTGCGCAGGAGCACCATCATTTCCGCCATTACCTTGGTGAAAATCCTCGGGGCCGTGGAAAGCCCAAACGGCAACTTCTGAAATTGGTAATGACAATCCTGTACAGCAAATCTCAGGAACGCCTGACGAGGAGGATATATGGGGACATGAAGGTATGCATCCTTTATGTCCAGGGACACCATATAATCCCCCCCCCCCTCCAGGCTGGCGATGACCGCTCTGAGCGATTCCATCTTGAATTTGAACCTTTTCAAGTATAGGTTTAAGGATTTTAAATTCATAATGGGTCTGACCGAACCATCCGGTTTTGCTACCACAAAGAGGGTTGAGTAGTACCCCGTCCCCTGTTGAAGCAGGGGCACCTGGACCTCCACTTGTTGAAGAGACATCTTTTGAATTGCATTTAAAACTACTTCCCTCTCCGGGGAAGAAGCTGGTAGGGCCGATTTGAAAAACCGGCGAGGAGGCACCTCTTCGAATTCCAGCTTGTAACCCTGGGAAACAATGTCTATTGCTCAGTGATCCACCTGTGATTGAATCCAGACGTGGCTGAAAAGTTGAAGACGTGCCCCCACTGGGGCGGACTCCCTCAGGGGAGCCCCAGCGTCATGCAGTGGATTTTGTAGAAGCCGGGGAGGACTTCTGTTCCCGGGAACTAGCTGTAGTTGGGAGCTTTTTCCCTCTACCCTTACCTCTGGCGATAAAGGAAGATCCCCGTACTCTCTTGGACTTATGCGACCGAAAGGACTGCATCTGATAATGTGGCGTTTTCTTTTGCTGTGAGGAAACATAAGGTAACAAAGTGGATTTACCTGCAGTAGCTGTGGAAACCAGGTCCGTGAGACCTTCCCCAAATAATTCCTCACCCTTGTAAGGCAAAACCTCCATATGCTTCTTTGAGTCGGCATCACCCGTCCATTGTCGGGTCCACAGGGCTCGCCTAGCAGAAATCGCCATGGCGTTGGCTCTGGAACCAAGTAGGCCAACGTCTCTCTGAGAATCTCTCATATATAGGACAGCATCCTTAATATGACCCAAGGTCAATAAAACGGTATCCTTATCCAGTGTATCAATTTCAGCAGACAAGGTATCTGTCCACGCTGCTACAGCGCTACAAACCCAAGCCGACGCTATCGCCCGTCTGAGTAAAGTACCAGTATGTGTGTACATTGACTTCAACGTAGTCTCTTGCCTGCGATCAGCAGGATCCTTGAGGGTTGCGGTATCATAAGACGGCAGCGCCACCTTCTTGGATAAGCGCATCAGCGCTTTGTCCACTCTGGCAGAGTATTCCCACCGTATCCTGTCCTTAGCCGGGAAAGGATACGCCATAAGAATCCTTTTGGGAATCTGCAGTTTCTTGTCTGGAGTTTCCCAAGCCCTTTCAAACAACTCATTTAGCTCATGTGAAGGGGGGAAAGTAACCTCAGGTTTCTTTTCCTTATACATGCGCACCCTCGTGTCCAGGACCGAGGGGTCATCTGTGATATGCAACACATCTTTTATAGCAATAATCATATAATGAATACTTTTAGCCAATTTCGGCTGCAACCTCGCATCATCATAGTCGACACTGGAGTCAGAATCCGTGTCGGTATCCGTGTCTGCTACTTGGGATAGTGGGCGCTTTTGAGACCCAGAAGGGCCCTGCGACATAGTGAAAGGCAGGGATTGACTCCCTGAATTTCCCCTGGACTCCGCTCTGTCCAATCTTTTGTGCAATAAATTCACATTTGCATTTAAAACATTCCACATATCCAACCAATCAGGTGTCGGCATTGCCGACGGAGACACCACACTCATTTGCTCCACCGCCTCCCTAGAAGAGCCTTCCGCTTCAAACATGCCAACACACGCGTACCGACACCCCACACACTCAGGGAAATCTCTAATCTGGAGATAGTTCCCCCAACCAGGCCCTTTGGAGAGACAGAGAGAGAGTATGCCAGCACACACCCAGCGCCAATGACCCTGGAAACACAAGTCCCAGCAATATACAGCGCTTTTTTGTTTTATATATAAATATATTGACTGCGCTCAAATTATGTGCCCCCCCCTCCTTCAAAGCCCTCTGTCACCGTGTTCAGCAGAGGAGAGTCCGGGGAGCCAGCTTCTCAGCAGCGTGCTGTGGAGAAAATGGCGCTGGTTAGTGCTGTGGGATCAAGCTCCGCCCCCTCAGCAGCGGGCTTCGGTCCCACTCAAAATACCAAATAACCTGGCGTGGATTGTATATCATACTGCCATAGCTTGAATAAACCTGTAATGCCAGCCAAAGAGGATTATTGCTGCCCAGGGCGCCCCCCCCCCCCTGCGCCCTGCACCCATCTGTGCCTGTGTGTGTGTGCGGGAGCATTGGCGCTGCGCATTACCTCAGTGAAGGTCCTAAGTCTTCTGCCGCCTGTGAAGTCTTCTTTCTTCGTATACTCACCCGGCTTCTATCTTCCGGCTCTGCAAGGAGGACGGCGGCGCGTCTCTGGGACGAACGGCAAGGGTGAGACCTGCGTTCCGATCCCTCTGGAGCTAATGGTGTCCAGTAGCCTAAGAAGCAGAGCCTATCACTGAAGTAGGTCTGCTTCTCTCTCCTCAGTCCCACGGCGCAGGGAGCCTGTTGCCAGCAGGACTCCCTGAAAATAAAAAACCTAACAAAATTCTTTATTACAGAGAAACTCAAGAGAGCTCCCCTGAAAGCACCCAGTCTCCTCTGGGCACAGGATCTAACTGAGGTCTGGAGGAGGGGCATAGAGGGAGGAGCCAGTGCACACCCATTCTAAAGTTTCTTTATAGTGCCCATGTCTCCTGCGGAGCCCGTCTATTCCCCATGGTCCTTACGGAGTCCCCAGCATCCTCTAGGACGTAAGAGAAATTAATTTAATAGCCTCCAAAAGATCAGGAACATCCATATGTGAACCACCCTCCCCATCAGCCGTATCCGAGTCAGAACCTGTGGGGTCAGTGTAAGTGCCGTCTTCATCCGACGAGGTGTCAGTGACAGCAGTGGATTGTGAGGAGACAAGCGCTCGCTTAGAGGACCCCTTGGACGTAGGCGAGCGATGGTCAGACTTTTTAGTAGTCAGGGACTGGTTCAACTTCTTTATTTGAGCAGATAAATCGTCCGCCCACGGCGGGTTAGCTGCAGGGACCACAAACGGTTGCACCGGCATTGGGGGTCCCATAGGGGGTGTTAGTTTATGCACTAGCGTATGCAGGAGCGTGGAAAAAGTGGCCCACGGCGGGTCATTATTTGCCCCCGTTGCCACCGTCCCACTGGGGGTCAAGGAGCCCCCAGAACCAGAGCCCAAAGCTGCTATATTCTCCTCATAGGTATCTGTGGCTTCAGCAACACCGGCAGTGTGTTCAGCCCCAGAACCGTTACCCTCAGAAGCAGACATGATATAACTTGCAGTATCAGTTAACACAGTACAATTTGTCAGCAGCACAATACCTCTAGCCCAAACCCCTGCGCAGTGTAGTCAGCACCAGCAGAGATAAAGGAGAGATATGGTGAATAAATCACAGAGAAAAATACGTAATACAGTATATCTTTGTGAAAATCCTATATTAGATAAAACCTGACGCACCAAGCCCCCTCAGGCTATAGAAAATAGGGATAGCAGGTTGAGTGAAAGACACGAAATGGACACCACTCAAATGCACACACAAATAGTCACAGTCTGTACAGTGCAGAGGTTATTACTAACAATAATACTGCACTGGACTAGCTTACAACAGCTATATAACAATAGATATAACAGTACACAGTAAAAACTGAATGTATATCACAGGGTAATTGTACTAGGAAACCCTGACTAAGTGCACTCTTTCTTAACTAGCACTGACTAAAAAAGGCAGGTAGAATACTTAAGTGTCTTGTAAAGTCACAGCACTGACAACCAGGCGGCTTTACATAGGAGGATTTGCCAAAGCATTCCCAGGAACAGTGAGCTGAGGGATAATGACGCCGCAGACACTGCCAGGGAGTGAGGGAGAGACAGATATGCAGCTCCAGGGCGGGAACATTTGCAGAAAATGGCGCCCTGGGGCTGGGGGAGGGGCTCCAGATCTAAGCCTTATCCTCTCTGCTGGCAAAACCACCGGGTACTGCGGGCTACTTGTAAAAAAGGTTTAGAGAGAAAACCTGACCTGTACCCATGCCCTGGTGATTTAGTGGGATCGCCTGTACTGCCACAGTGTCAACCGCCAGCGCACGCGGCCCGCCTCCCACCGGCCGCGCCGGATCGCGATAAAGTGCGGGTCCCGCGAGCGGGACCCACTTACCTCCTCCCGAAGTGCGGCCACGCGATCCCGGAGAGCCCCAGCCGTGTGTGACTAACTTGGAAGAAAACCGGAGCCTCCTGCTGTAGGTACCCGGCAACCAGGGCACGGGAGTGTACAGCGCCGCTGGGGGAGAGATGGAGCTGCAGCAGGCAATGTCTACTGACATCCAGCACAATCTTTGCCTCTGCTGCAGCCCTTGTAGTCTTCTTTTTTCCTCAGAAAAAGCTTTTCTAGAGCTGCTGTGAGCAGCTCTTCCTGTTACATGCTTGCACTGCAAGCAACAACTACAAACTGAGCTCCTGTGCACGGAGGCGGGGTGATAGAGGAGGCGGCGCTATGCATCTTGGGAAGAAGGTCAAAGGTTTTGAGCCTGTTGGTGCTTCGGATCAAGATCCTACTCTACACCCCAATGTCTATCCTTGTGGAGCCCAATGTACCCCGCAGCAGAAATAGACTGCTAGTCTATCTGGGGCACACTTATGTTTCTAAATTAATTTCTTCATATCAGAAATGGTAACTTAAGATGTAACTTTTATTCTATACACTTAATAGATCAAGACGATACTGATATTAAAACGTTATTCAATAAATAGATCACGTGTTCTCTTTCCAATATAATTTATTCCTCAGAAATGCTGGCTGTGTATCTTTTATTATGCATTACCCTGAGGGTATGGTAGACAAAAAAGGGAAAGAGTTTGTCACTTAGACGTTATCAGAGCGAAAATATGCTCTGTTCTCTTTTATTTCCATAGAGTCTAGGGGATACAAATTATGTCTCAATTTATATAAAGAGAGAACAGAACCCCAGTTTTGCAACCTACATGCCCTGACATTGGCAACCACAGGAAAAAAACATAATCCTGATTCATGCCCATTATTTGTCATTATTCCTCCTTATAGTATTGCCCCTTACACATTATGCCACACAGCATAATGCCCATTATACAATATGCCACACCGTAATGCCCCTGACACATTATGCCACACACCGCAATGCCCGTTTTACATTATGCCACACACCGCAATGCCCGTTTTACATTATGCCAAACACCGTAATACCAGTGATACATTATGCCACACACCACAATGCTCCTAGACATTATGCTACATACCGCAATGCCCATGATACAGTATACCACATACCGTAATGCCTGTGACACATTGACGCAAACCGCAATGCCCGTTATACATTATGCCACACACTGCAATGTCTGTGATACATTGTGTCCCACACCGCAATGCCCCTCACACATTATACCACAATAACGGTGATACAGTATACCACACACCGTAATCCCTGTGAAACATTATGCCACACACCGCAATGTCCCTGAGACATTATACTACATACTACAATGCCCGTGATACAGTATACCACACAACGTAATGCCTGTGATACATTATGCCACACACTGCAATGCCCCTGAGACATTATACTATACTGTATACCACAATGCCCGTGACACAGTATACCACACACCGTAATGTCAGTGATACATTATACTACACACCACAATGCCCTAAACACATTATGCCACACAGGTAGGCTTCTAATGACTTTTAAAAAACCTGCTCATTACCAGGGGTTTCCTGCTCTTGGTTCCATACAAGGTGGCAGGGGTTTTCATGATCAGGGTGTCATGCTCGTTGCCTGGGGTTTCAAGCGCTGGGTGTCATTCTTGTTACCAGGGGTTTCATGTGCTTGGTGTCATGCTCCTTGCCAGGGGGTAATGCTCATTGCCAGTGGTTTCATGCGCTGGGTGTCAAGCTCGTTGCCAGGGATTTCATGCGCTGGGTGTCATGCTTGTTGCCAGGGGTTTCATGCACTGGGTGTCATGCTCGTTGCCAGGGGGTAATGCGCCGGTCCAAGGATTTAATGCCAGGGTGTAAAGCACTACGCGCTCAAGGGGTCCCGGCACCATTTCACGGCAGTCAGATGCAAGAGGTTGTCAAAGTCGAAAAATATTGCAGTACACACATCACGTACAAACAACACACAGATGGCCTCCGCGCATGTACTTGTTCTGCTGTGCGTGCACATATTCGCAATTTGCATATGGTCGCTCCCGCAGTCGTGCGCATCAGCGCGTGGTATGGGTATTTACGGTAGAGTTTGTGAACGCATGGAGAGCTATCAAAACACATTACATATTTAATCCAAATAGTGCACATTGTACACATAGTCTCCCTGCACCACATCAGAAAGTAACAACAGTTTAAATGATTCCAGAACAAGGGGATTCACCTTTACAGGATAAGAGGGGACAGACTAAGGTTATAAGGTGGTGTTTGGTATCCAGCTGTAGGGTATTTTAAGGGTAACATTCCGGTGTTGGTTTGAGGAAGATCGCATGTTCCTGCGGATAGTTATGTACATAAGCAGAATATAGATATAAACTGTATTTACTGTACATTATGTATGCGGCGGGAATCCAGAGGAGACCACCCACAAGAGCAGTTGGGAAAGACATCGCCTACCTATTCAAACCGACCTATGACCTCTCCTGTACTGTAAAAGTGCATTCCTGTGTCCAATGGACAAAGGGATTACAGTATCTATTGTATTGCTTTTGGAAGAAGTGTATAAAGAGAGCCTGCTTCTGGCCTGGTAAATCACAAGACTCACAAAGTTATCTATTTGATGACCGAGGACCGGGCCGGGAAGCGCAAGCTAATCTACTCAAGTATGTACCATTGAATGTAGCCATTTACTCTGTTATATTGTATTGTATTATTTGTATTGTAATCCCCTTTCAGCAATAATCCACTGTGGTGTCGGAACCCAGCGGTTAAATCACAATTGGTGTTGTGTCTTCATTGCCCTGCTAAGGTTTAAAGTGTTTTATCATTGCATTGCATTACTGTAAAGGTTTAAAGTGTATCTCTGGGTGTGTGCGCGCTGTGTGTACTTTGTACCCCCAGCGCAGCGTTTGTACGCTAAGTCCGTACAGTGATACGGGACTCCATACGCAAACAGTGTATAAAGTACGTAGCGTGTGTACTAGGTTTAGCGGCCGCAGCGGCTCCATGGTAAAGTGTATTCTAAGTGTGTATAAGGTATAGCTTTCTTTCCTGTAAGATAATCGACATTATCAATTGAGGGCTCTCCGGTTTTCCACATACTCACTACCTAACAGGTCACAGCAGACGTAATCTATCAGCAAAGGGTAGGAAGTTATCCTACGTATCCTTTTCTTGGTCGATGGATGCACTGAAAACCCTACTTGATTGCTGATTAGATATCGTCTGCTCTGTATGGTTTGTAGAGATGCTGGTAGAACTCGTAAGGTAAACAGGAAAAAAGCTATTTAAAATCTGTGAAATTTCTTTTGGCGCCAAAAGCGTACACAGCACCCATACTCTTTGCATACTCTCTCACAGTGTTGCCATAACATTCAGATCGCTAGATTAATTTAAACTTGTGTGAAACCGGAGATTTGTTGCTATATAGTTAAGACTAAAATAAATGTTAAGGAAGTAAGTGTAAGACACACACGCAGCCTGGCCTAGTTATAAAGGTTTATACAGAAAGAAACTGTGTGTTGTGTTAAGTGAGCAATTATAGTTGGTATTGCTCACATTTATAGAAGTTGTGGAATTTGTTTGATTGCGGACGTACGGTTTTGTACACGTGTCTCGGACAAAGTACGGGACTGTGTACGCAGCGTAAGAAGACACGCACGATCGCGTAATTACACAAATTGCGTAAGAAATACGGTTGCTAAGTACAAATTACACAATAGTTTGTTTAGTTTAAAGGTGGGACAGTAGCTATGCTACAATAACACCAAACTACCCGGTTTCTAAAGAAATTTAATATAAAAACAAAATTTAGTATAAATAAAAAAACTTTTATTGCCTCTGGGGGTAAAGCTGCCAACTTGAATGAATCCTAATTTTCTGTACAGAAAAATAACGTGTATGTGAGTGAGCGAATGCAGGAGTGAGTGGATACTGAACCCAAGAACTAAGTGGTCTAGGTGGTCTAAGTGGACACACTGGGTTAGTAGAGGCCCGGTGGCGTAGGGTTCGCAACCCTGCGTTATTAACTAGGTGGTCTTAGTGGACTTAGTGGTATCCCATACAACTCTTAGTGGTCTAGGTGGTCTACAGCAATTGTAGGGCATATAGATAACTAGTATCTATAGGCTGTGCTATTGCATCACATGTCCGTTTGTTCAGCACAGAGCAACGAGATATTATTGTGTCATATGCGCTGTGGAAGAGCATACGCAGACGTGATTGTATAGACAAAGGGGTTTTTCTTTGATAACTTCGGGAAATCTCCCTGGTGGGCTTCACTGGAAAGGGTGAAAGATAGTTATCTAATTTCTCTGTTTTTCACCCTACAAACAATTCCAGTTGAAAGATACCGAAAAGGAAATTTTCACTGCCTTTCTCAGGAAAATTTCCAAACAGAACTTCCACCGAAAGAAATTATGGTGTAAGGTCTGATAGGAGCCCTAAGTTGGGTACATTGCGATCCGCTATCAACAGTGTATCGTTGTATTGGCCAGCGTGGGTGAGAGCGAGTGGAAGGCGCTCAGGTATACTTCCACCGTCTACTTATATTGAGTATTTTGGTGTTTGTGGGAATTTTTTAAAGATATTAGAAGAGACCCACAAATGTGGGAGCCAGTTGCTCAAGTAAGAGACGTTTAGACAGGGTTCAGGCAGAATTGTGGCCAAAAGGCTCAGCAAGGTTTATCATGTGTGAAAAATATGGTTCACACACAGAAGTTTTATGCAATGAGTAGATATGTATGACTAACAATGATAGGGAACCATTCCCTAGGGTGGGCAGCTTTGAACCAGAGGTATTACAGAACTTAAGGTTAAGGATTTGTCTGATAAAATCCAAGAAACGAAGGATTAAACATACAGATTGTTTAAATTTGTGGCAACAGGAGGGGGATATGCAAAGGGAATTAGCTCGCGCAGCAGGTTCCAAACCTAGCGGGAAAACAATGGCGACCGCACCACCACCACCACCATATATTGTTGGGGAGAAAATGGCTACAGGCTATGATACATTGGTACAGAATAGAAGTGTAATTGCAAAATGTACTAACGCTAACCCTTGCCAGTTGTACCCTGTTTTAAATTTTCCCCAGGACTGCGAACAAGAGGATGAGTCCAGCACGATATCGGCACTCTCTCTAGCAGCCACCATACAAGACACTCAGGTGGGCACGGCCCAACCAGCAAGAGCAGTAGTCAGGCCCCCTAGTGGAGGGATAAGTGAGGTCGTGTCCACAGGTAAGTACGGTACCGTACATTATGCAGAAACCATAGCACCTCACATTGTAGAGTCAAATCAAAATGATGTAATTGAATTAAATCCTGTCAGGGTGATCGCAGTCCCCAATGGGAAGACTGACGCTCAGGGAGTAACTCCCGTCAGGAACATTGCCATGCATTGTCCCTGGTCACGGACAGAATTAAGGTCAATTATGTCAGAATTTCCCGATCCCAGAAAAGATCTAGTCGCATGCCAGAGGTTCATTAAAGAGTTAGGTAATGCCACCGAACCCACAAACAAAGATTGGCGAACAGTGCTACGGGTATGTTTACCCTCAAATATTGACCCCGCAAAATTTATAACTGATTGCAACTTAGACGCAGAAGTACCTCTCACTGATGAGTACACTCAGGAGAATGTACGACAAATCAATCTGCAATTAGGAATATATTTCCCTACTGTTGTCAAATGGAATAAAATCTTTTCCATAAGACAAAAGGAAGGTGAAACGGCATCCGAATATTTCCATCGAGCACTGCAGGAAATGGCTAGATACACTGGGATCGAGGATATTAGAGACAATGTACATCACAGGGAAGTAGCTGTTTCAGTATTAATGGACGGGTTGAAATAGGCACTCAGAAGAAAGGTACAGACTTCTCTACCAAACTGGAGAGTTATGTCGGTGGCTGCATTGAGAGAGTCCGCTATCGAGCATGATAGGAACATCATTAAACACAGGGAGTCACAGGGGGAAAAACTGATGACGGTAAGTATACAGGCCCTTACGGCAAAACCCCATCAGCCGAAAACCCGGACCCCTGTTGTTTTGGACAGACCTAGAACATGTTACACTTGTAGGATGGAAGGGCATTTTGCCAAAGACTGTAAGAGTAGTAGAGCGCATAGCCAAGATAGACCCCTAGACAGAAAATACGAACCACACTACTACTCACAATATTGGGATCAGGGACCACATAGGAGAAGTTACGAGCCACATGCAGGGGAAATAAGGAGGTACCCACCAAGGAGAGATGGGCAGACCTCCGAAAATTCTCAGCTACCTCCCCCACATATCATAGCTGCCAATGCGCTGCGGGAGGGTCTCACCACACAATAGGGGTTGGGCCACACCTGTAGTCTGAAGCCAGTGAAGTTGATTGCTAGCCTTGGTAGTGAACCTGAGGTCACGGTTGATGTAGCTGGTGTACCATTACCCTTTTCTTGTAGACACAGGGGCGGCCAGGTCAGTGCTAAATTCGACTGTAGGTATAAAAACCACGGGTAAAACAATTTCGGCAATGGGAGTAACAGGAACGGTGCAACACTACCCTTTGAGTAGACCGGCAGAGATTACGATAGGGCCCCTGCAGACCAAACACTCTTTTATGCTGGCTGCATCGGCTCCAACTAATCTGCTTGGCAGAGATTTATTGTGTAAAATGCGGTGTGTCATATATTGTACTCCTGAGGGTGTCTTCTTGGATATACCCGAGAATCACGTTCAAGAAGTGCAAGATATATTAGACACCCCTCAAAGGGTAATGTCGCACTCTGCTGTTATAGACAAGTGTCCATCAAAGGTAGAGGAAATTATCTCACAAATACCGGGTTCCCTTTGGACCAAAAATGGACAAGACACTGGATTGATGGCGAATGTAGCTCCAGTAGTAGTGCAGGTAAAAGATGGTAGGATAGCTCCAAAAATCCCTCAGTATCCTCTGAAGCCAGAAGTAGAATTAGGAGTGTACCCCATCATAGAGCGGTTGCTACAATAGGGCATCCTAGTCAGGACGTCCAGCACTGCCAATAGTCCCATTTTCCCTGTGAAAAAGAGTGGGGGGAGGGGTTACAGGCTAGTGCAGAATTTAAGGGGGATAAACAAGATAGTTGAGAGCCAATTCCCTGTAGTGCCCAATCCAGCTGTCATCCTCATGCAAATTCCCCCTACTGCGAAATTTTTCACTGTTATTGACCTCTGTTCTGCTTTCTTTTCTGTCCCTCTGCACCCTGACAGCCAATACCTCTTTGCATTTACATACAGGGGAGTACAGTACACCTGGACTCGTCTCCCCCAAGGTTTCATTGACAGCCCAGGTATTTTCTCCCAGGCTTTGCATGACTGTTTACAATCCTTTCAACCTGAGAGTGGATCAGTGCTAATACAGTATGTCGATGACTTATTGTTGTGTTCTAATTCACTCGAATCGTCCTTGAAAGACACGAAACAGCTTCTGTTTCATCTTTCCCAAACGGGACACAAGGTTTCAAAGGATAAGTTGCAGTTGTGCCGGACCAGGGTAAAATATTTGGGACATTGCTTGACTCAAGGACTTAGACACCTCACCGCTGATAGAATACAGGCGATTCGCGACATGACTCTGCCACAAACCCAGCAACAGATCTGCACTTTCCTTGTAATGTGTGGGTACTGCCGAAACTGGATCCCAGGGTTCTCCATACTGGCTTTACCTTTGCAAGAGATGGTCTCTTCGAACAAACCAGATCGGATCTCGCACACAGATGAGTCCGTACTGGCATTTGAGAGACTCAAACAGTGCCTATCACAGGCACCTGCATTAGGTATGCCAGATTATGGGAAGCCCTTTGAATTATACGGTACAGAAAGTGCAGGGTGCGCAGCAGGAGTTTTAACCCAGAGACATGGGGATGCCAGCAGGCCGGTAGCTTACTACAGTGCACAGTTGGACACTGTAGCACGGTCTCTCCCCACATGCTTGCGAAGTGTTGCAGCGATAGCTTTGCTAGTAAGTAAAAGCGAAGACGTAGTGTTAGGACACAACCTGACCATCCATACACCTCATGCTGTATCAGCCTTAATGAACTCCGGCCAAACCAGACATGTCTCATCCGCGGGGTTTACAAGGTGGGAATTATCACTGATGGCCCCTGTAAACATCAACATAAAGAGATGCAGCGCACTAAATCCTGCAACTTACTTGCCAAGTGTGCCTGGACAGGCACAAAGGGTGGAGGATAAGAATGATGGTGAAGGAGGATTTAGTGCAGACACTGATACGCATGACTGTATGGAATATCTGAATCAGACTTTCACTGCGAGACCTGACATTAGTGACAACCCACTGGAAGGCGTAGATTTTACCTTTTACACTGACAGTAGTTGCCACAGACAGATGGACTCGGGAGACTTGTGTACTGGATACGCAGTTGTAGACGACAGAGGTATCATAGAAGCTGAACCCCTGGGCCCACCGTACTCAGCACAAGTTGCTGAGCTGATCGCCCTAACCAGAGCGTGTGAATTGGCCAAGGGTAAGTCAGCTAATATATACACAGATTCTAGGTATGCCTTTGGAGTGGTACATGATTTCAGGGCCCTATGGCGCCTCAGAAATTTCATGACGGCAGCTGGCACACCTGTAGCGCATGCGTCCCACATAAAAAGGCTCCTAACAGCGATACAGGAACCAGAGTGGCTGTTATCAAGTGTAAAGCAGATACTTACAACCAAGACCCAATTTCACTTGGTAACAGCCGGGCAGACGAAGCTGCTAAATCAGCAGCCAGCACCCCCATACAAACTAACATCACATCACTGATGACATTTAACACGATCAATACACAACAATTAATTGAAATGCAAGATTTGTGTTCTTCACAGGAAAGGGCAGTCTGGAGGTCAAAGGGATATGGCCAGGAACCCTCGGGACTGTGGACAGGTGGACAAGGTAAGCCAGTAGCCCCCAGAGCATATCTTCCAAGCTTAGCTGAGGCGGCACACGGTCTGACTCATCTGGGTAAAGAGGGTATGTGTAAGCTGGTGAGAGCCTACTGGTGTGCGCCAGGATTCTCTTCTCATGCAGGTAACAGTGCAATGACATGTTTTACTTGCTTGAGGAAGAATATTGGAAAGTCAATACAAACAGAGCCATCCCATATCCCTCCGACAGACGGTCCTTTTCAGGTAATACAAATCAATTTCATACAGTTACCACCCTGAAGAATGTAAAATATGTGTTAGTTTGTATTGACGTATTTTCAAATTGGGTAGAAGCGTTCCCTGCTGCCACAAATACCGCTACGTTCACTACAAAGAAAATTGTGCAGGAATTTGTGTGTAGATATGGTATCCCTAGAATAATTGAAAGTGATAGGGGTACCCATTTTACAGGTGAAGTCTTTCAGGTCATGTGCAAACTGATGGGAATTAATAGCAAGCTGCATACTCCGTACCGTCCACAGGCGAGTGCAAAGGTGGAGAGAGTGAATAGCACTATTAAGAACAAGCTGAGCAAATTAATGGTTGAAACTGGATTGTCATGGCCAGAAGCTTTGCCACTAGTGTTGTACAGAATCAGAACCACTCCCAGGTCTCCCCTTAACCTATCACCCTTTGAAATTCTTTTTGGTCGACAAACTCATGTAATGATAGACCCCCAGGATGATTTGAAATGTAATAATGAAGTGACTGTGAAATATTTGGTTGGGATGAGCCAGCAGCTGAGAAATCAACAAAGAAATTTAAAGCTGGTGATTCCTGACCTGCGGAACAGTAATAGTCATGACATTGAACCTGGGGATTATGTGATGATTTGAAATTTCTTACGCTCAGGTTGCCTCATAGACAGGTGGGAAGGACCATATCAAGTCTTGTTAACCAGCACAACAGCATTGAAAGTCGCCGAAAGAGGGACGTGGATCCACTCGTCCCACTGCAAGAAGGTCGCAGACCCGGAGAGAACTCGTGACAAAGAGCAGAGTGTAGAGAATCTCGTATCACTGGAGTGTCTGATCCGGGAAAGTTGAGAGGCAGGACTGTTGAAAGGCATCTGAGCACAGAGAGTAACAAGAGATAGAACGGTTGTCGTACCACTTTCTTTTTTCACCTCCCCCTACATTTTTCCTTTCTTTTCTCCTTCTTATTTTCCTCCTTTCCCCTAACGAAATGGATCGATCACAAGAGACTGCGTTTCGGGTTCTGTTAGTAATTCTGGTTTTGATAAGGACAGTTTGTTTTGGTGAGGGTCCCAGAGAGGTCGAGCAGGGATCTGGAATGGGTTCTGATGGCAAGTACGAATTTGTAGGATCTCAGGATCAGCACATCATTTGGTAAAGGCTGGCATCAGTAAGCGCTCTGATAGTCAAGGAGCTCGGAGGCACTGTGAGGGGTTATTGTCTGATAAATATTGTATTTGTAGGAATTGTGAGAATATAGTTGAGGATGGATGCATCCGGAGATATCAGTCCAACCTTAATATCGACATGGACCGGCATCCGTTGAGTGATTACTACTCACTAGTGGGTAAGGTCTTAAACCAGACAGAATGCTGGGTGTGCTCACAGGTACCTCAAGGTCAGAGCAAGTCAGGATTAGTACCATACCCTTTAGCAATAGATGAGGTACTCGAATTACGGGGTGGGAGACCGGTGGACAAGAAATTCAATATTTCTAGGCCCCCTAGTTTGAAGCTCCACCAGTATCATGTAGATAGATCCTTATTATGTTTTAATATTTCCAATTACCGAAAACCGGGAAATTGGGAAGTGACGTGGAATAACCAGACAATGACCTTTTCACAGAGAGCTGATAGGATACCCATAGACTCTGAACTTGTACGCCAAATAGCCAACAGTGGGAGGTATTTTCGGTATAGGTATACTCGTGGAAGCAAGACCATGTGGGTTGGAAAAGTATCGCCAGGGTATTGTGCTCATATCATCCAGCCCGATACTTGTACTGAGCAGATGGGAGAACTGGGGATGGGTTTCTTTACTTCGAAAGTTTGTAATATGGTGATGTTATATTTTGTCCCCTATGTTCTCCCAGATGATGCCTATTTCATATGTGGGAGGAAGGCGTACAAGTGGCTTGCCCCGAGCTCAGAGGGATTGTGTTATATTGGGAGAGTACTGCCAGAGGTCATGACCATAACCCATGATAAGATGAAAGACGTTCACCGCAGTGCTCAGGCTCCTTATACTCATACTCACTATGAACACATCGTCAAAAGACACCTCATAGATAGGACAGAGCACGCATCCTCTGATTTGATCCACGAATCCACCGGGATTCAATTCCTTCTCGCATTAGACATCACCCGTACTGCCAGAGGAATTATAAATTATAGGTATATTCATGCGCTAGCGAACTTGATAGATAATATCACTGAGATGTATGACGACACCTTCAGGTATACGGGAAGGGAGTTACAAGCTTACAAGAAGGAACTGATTCAGCACAGGATGGTCCTAAATTATATCACAGCCGTGACAGGTGGGTACTGTGTTAGTCTGGCAACTCAATATGGGGTGAAGTGCTGTATGTATATTACAAACAGCACTGATGACCCAACTGAGATTATCAATCAAAAGATGGACGATATCTTACAGTTGAAATGGGAGTTCAGGAGGAAACACAACCTTACCTTGGCGACTGTGAGTAATGAACTGACCGGCTGGGTCTCATGGTTGAACCCACGAAATTGGTTCTCAGGTTTAGGAGAGTGGGCTCAAAATGTTATTATGAGTGTAGGGAAGTTTCTCCTTTGTATCCTAGGAGTCATCATAATTATTGGTTTGATATTTAGGTGTGTTCGAATTCTGACGCGGCGCAAGCACGGCACAAAATTGATGAGTCTAAGGAGCAAGGGCGCTGTTATAGCAGATTTAATTTATGACCCATCTATAGAGACAGTGTTAGGATAAGGATTGTAAATGAATTTCATGGCCTGTTTCTTTCACCCGTTTCTCTTGTGTTTCCCCCTCTGCCCAGATACATCCATCCGGAAAAGACATCTGCCCTACCCAAAATGTTTATGTGAATGTATTTTAGATATGCGTCTTATCTTCATCTCTGCAACCTCCAGTTAATACCACACATAGTCGACAGGTGATATCCACATATACTAGCACTCACATATGACTCCCCTCCGTGTATCATCAACTAAATGTGCACCCCATTTGTTGGAACAATCCGACAAGAGCTCGGTAGTGTTTGTTGGCCCATTTACAGACCCTTAGTACGGGATGAGAAGGATTTAATGTATACTTCGCAATACCTCAAAGCTTATTTAGAACATATACGGCACGATGATACATGCCCCTCAGACACGGATTCATACATACATGCTTTTTACTATCCCACTAGGTCATACATTTCCTACCTACCCCTCTCTGCCGACTATCCAAACTTCTGTAGATATTGTGTAGATATTTTTCTGTTTAGTGATTAGATAGTGGCAGTTATTGGTGACTGCCAAAGGGTGGACTGTCAAAGTAAAAAAATATTGCAGTACACACATCACGTACAAACAACACACCGATGGCCTCCGCACGTGTACTTGTTCTGCTGCGCGTGCACATATTCGCAATTTGCGTATGGTCGCTCCCGCGGTCGTGCGCATCAGCGCGTGGTATGGGTATTTACGGTAGAGTTTGTGAACGCATGGAAAGCTATCAAAACACATTACATATTTAATCCAAATAGTGCACAAAGTACACATAGTCCCCCTGCACCACATATGAAATTAACAGTTTAAATGGTTTCAGAACAAAGGGATTCACCTTTACAGAATAGGAGGGGACAGAACAAGGTCATAAGGTGGAGTTTGGTATCCAGCTGTAGGGTATTTTAAGGGTAACATTCCGGTGTTGGTTTGAGGAAGATTGCATGTTCCTGCGGATAGTTATGTGCAGAAGCAGAATATAGATATAAACTGTATTTACTGTACATTATGTATGCGGCGGGAATCCAGAGGAGACCACCCACAAGAGCAGTTGGGAAAGACATCGCCTACCTATTCAAACCGACCTATGACCTCTCCTGTAATGTAAAAGTACATTCCTGTGTCCAATGGACAAAGGGATTACAGTATCTATTGTATTGCTTTTGGAAGAAGTGTATAAAGAGAGCCTGCTTCTGGCCTGGTGAATCACAAGACTCACAAAGTTATCTATTTGATGACCGAGGACCGGGCCGGGAAGCGCAAGCTAATCTACTCAAGTATGTACCATTGAATGTAGCCATTTACTCTGTTATATTGTATTGTATTATTTGTATTGTAACCCCCTTTCAGCAATAATCCACTGTGGTGTCGGAACCCAGCGGTTAAATCACAATTGGCGTCGTGTCTTCATTGCCCTGCTAAGGTTTAAAGTGTTTTATCATTGCATTGCATTACTGTAAAGGTTTAAAGTGTATCTCTGGGTGTGTGCGCGCTGTGTGTACTTTGTACCCCCAGCGCGGCGTTTGTACGCTAAGTCCGTACAGTGATACGGGACTACGTACGCAAACAGTGTATAAAGTACGTAGCGTGTGTACTAGGTTTAGCGGCCGCAGCGGCTCCATGGTAAAGTGTATTCTAAGTGTGTATAAGGTATAGCTTTCTTTCCTGTAAGATAATCGACATTATCAAGGTCAAGTATGAACTCTAGCATGTCTCCTCCATGGCGGTGGGCATTTTGGGAGGGACAATTAGCAGACTGACATGCGGACGGCTAGTCCGCATGTCAATCTGCACTGAATCAGTGGCGGCGCCTCCAAGCCTTCGCAGTGGCTGCGGGGGTGGTAGTTAAGCCACTGCTCCATACACCTAAATGATCCATTTTATTCCCTCAAATCTTTACCACTTTAAAGGGGTCTATTCATGAAGCAGTGAAAAGTGTGTGGAAAAGTGAGCCAGTGGAGAAGTTGCCATGGCAGCCAATCAACTGATCTCTATAATTTTACAGTATACAAATTATAAATGTTACTTCAATGCTGATTAGTCGCCATGGGCAACGTCTCCATTGGTTCACTTCTCTAAACTTTTCACTGCTTCATGAACAGACCCCATTTCTAGCGCAGTCATGTTCTCCTTCATCATGTTTTTGCTTACATAGAAACATAGAATTTGACGGCAGATAAGAACCACTTGGCCCATCTAGTCTGCCCATTTTTTTTTATCCTTTAGGTAATCGCAACCCTTTTTGAACCTTAATTCTTTCCTGGAACTTCTGCATTGTTAATATAAAGCTAGCACTAAATTCTTAACAATATTATGTCAATGTTGGTAATTATGAGGCAACAAGCAATGCAACATTTAAAATATTATATTTGGTCAGCTAGTGCTGCAAGTAGGACTTTTCTCCCTAGCAGATATGTAGAAATGTAAACATTTTTACAAACATTTAAAAGATAAGGGGTAAATGCAAGAGTATGAGGAAAGAATTCTGAATATTGGCGGGAAATAAGCAGTAGGCCTTAAACAAGGGATAAAAGGTATATTTCACCAAAGTAAGCATCACTGTCTCTAGTAAATAAGTGTTTGCAATAAACTGGAAGCCCAAGGCCAACAAATATTGATTAAAATAGGATTTTAATTACCAACCGGTAGCAGAGGTGTCCGTGACAACCGGAACCACAATAGGTTCATTGATGTGAAACGCAGACACCACCTTAGAAAGAAATTGCTGATGAGTTCTGAGTTCAGCTCTGTCCTCATGGAAATTTAAGTAGGGGCTCTTGTGAGACAACGCCCCTAGCTCCGACACACGTCTTGCTGAAGCCAAGGTCAACATTGTGACAGTCTTCCACGTAAGGTACTGTATGTCAACCTCCTGTAACGGGTCAAACCAGTCCATTCGGAGGAACTGGAGCACCAAATTGATATCCCAAGGTGCCGTGGGAGGCACAAAGAAGGTTGGATGTGCAGAACACCTTTCAAGAACGCCTGGACCTCAGGGAGAGAAGCCAATTGTTTCTGAAAGAAAATAGACAAGGCCGAAATCTGGACTTTAATGGAGCCTAAAAACGTAGGCCCACATGAAATTCCATCGCAGAATATTGTCTGCTTTCACACCAAGAGACATACTTCTTCCATATATGGTGGTAATGTTTAGACGTTACCCCCTTCCTGGCTTGGATCATAGTCGGGATGACCTTGTCAGGAATCCCTCTCCTGGCTAGAATCAGCCGTTCAACTTCCATGCCGTTAAACATAGCCACGGTAAGTCTTGATAGACAAAAGGGCCTGGTTGCAGAAGATCCTCGAGGCCATTTCGGAGCAATGAGGATTGCTTGAACCTTTTCCCTTTTTATTCTTTGTAGAATTCTTGGGATCAGAGGAAGTGGAGGAAACAGGTACACCATCTGGTAGACCCATGGAGTTGTCAGAGCATCTGCCGCCACTGCATGTGGGTCTCTCGACCTGGAACAATACCGTTTGCGCTTCTTGTTGAGTCGAGAGGCCATCATGTCGATCTGTGGATATCCCCACTGACGTGTCATCCACTGGAGCACCTCCGGGTGAAGGCCCCACTCCCCCGGCTGCAGGTTGTGTCTGCTGAGGAAGTCTGCTTCCCAGTTGACTACTCCCGGAATGAAGATCGCGGACAACGCTACAGCGTGTCTTTCTGCCCAGAGGAGAATCCTTGTTACCTCTGACATTGCTGACTTGCTCTTCGTTCCGCCTTGTCAGTTTATGTACGTTACTGCCATCACATTGTCCGACTGAACCTGAATGGCTTGATCTTGAAGATGCGATGCCTGTAGAAGGGTGTTGTATATGGCCCTTAGTTCCAGAATGTTGATTAGAAGAATGGCTTCCTGACTTGACCATTTTCCTTGGAACTGTTCCCCCTGGGTGACTGCTCCCCAACCTCTGAGGCTTTTTACTGCGGTTAGCAGAATCCAAATTTGAATCCCGAACCTTCGGTCCTCGGTCAGGTGAGAAGTCTGAAGCCACCACAGAAGAGAAATCCTGGCTTTTGGCGACAGACGGATACTCTGGTGCATATAAATATGCGATCGGGACAAATTGTCCAACAGATCCAGCTGGAAGGGCCTTGCGTGAAACCTTCCGTACTGCAGCGCCTCATAAGTGGCTACCATCTTTCCCAGAAGGTGAATGCATAGATGCACTGATGTCCGGGCTTGTCTTAGAACATCCCGCACCATCGACTGGATCACCAATGCTTTTTCCAATGGAAGGAATACCTTCTGCGACTCCGTATCCAATATCATCCCCGGAACTGAAGCCTCTGTGTTGGTTCCAGATGAGATTTTGGTAGGTTCAAAATCCACCCGTGATCCTGGAGTAGTCGGGTTGAGAGGGCAATGTTGACTAAAAACCTCTCCCTGGATGGTGCTTTTAGCAGCAGATCTTCCAGATATGGTATTATGTTCACTCCCTGATTGCGGAGGAGAAACATCATCACTGCCATTACCTTGGTGAGCACCCTCGTTGCCGTAGAGAGGCCAAATGGCAGGGCCTGGAATTGGTAATGACAGTCCTGTAATGCAAACCTTAGATAAGCCTGATGAGGCGGCCAAATCGGAATATGAAGGTACGCATCCTTGATATCCAGAGACACCAAGAATTCCCCCTCCTCTAGACCTGAGATCACCGCTCTCAGAGACTCCATCTTGAACTTGAACAACCGTAAGTACATGTTCAATGACTTGAGATATAAATGGGCCTTATCGAACCGTCAAGGTTTCGGAACTACAAATAGGTTGGAATAATAACCCTGGTTTTGCAGCTGAAGAGGAACTGGAACAATGACCTGAGTCCATACCAGTTTCTGAATTACTTCCTGTAAAGTCATACTTGCTTCTTGAGAAGCTGGTAAGCCGGATTTGAAGAATCTGTGAGGTGGGAGTTCCTGAAACTCCAGTCTGTAGCCCTGGGGTATAAGATCTTTGACCCAGGGATCCTGGTATGACGTTGCCCATATGTGACTGAAGAATCTCAAATGGGTTCCAACCTGCCTGTCTTCCAGGCAGTGCGATCCACCATCATACTGAAGGCTTAGAGGAAGCAGAACTGGGGTTCTGTTCCTGTGAACCTGCAGTTACTGGTTTTCTAGGTTTACCTCTATTGCCTTTGAAGGCCGTAGAAGAACCTTTGGTTTTGTATTTAAACTTTGCTGTCCAAAAGGACTGCAGAGTTGGAGCAGTGTAAGATTTTTTAGCCGGAGGAGCTGCGGAAGGAAGGTATGTAGACTTACCCGCCATAGCCTTGGATATCCACTTATCCAGTTCATCTCCAAAAAGGGCTTCACCTGTGAAAGGTAGGCTTTCCACGCATAGCCACAAGCCCCTGCGTGCTGACACTGCCATGGCAGTGGTGCGTGCATTGAGTAAAACAATTTCCTTTATGGCCTCCACCATAAAGTTAGCAGAATCCTGTATATGCTGTAGGAGTAAAATTATCTCCCCCCTGGATAAGGAATCTAACCCGTCAATTAGATTACCTGACCATTTAGCATTGGCCCTGGAGATCCATGCACAAGCTATAGTGGGTCTCTGGGCCGCCCCCCGACCCCCCCCCCCGCCCCCGACCCCCCCCCCCAACTCCCCCCCTCCTCAATCTTAAGGTCTACAGCATCCTTCAAGGAAGCTGCCCCAGGGACAGGTAAAACTATCTTACGTGACAGCCTAGAAACCGATGCGTCAACTATCGGTGGGTTTTCCCATTTTTTCCTGTGATCCTGAGGAAACGGGAAGTATGCGAGTAACCGTTTTGGGACCTGAAACTTCTTGTCAGGATTTACCCAAGTTGCTTTAAATAGGGAATTAAATTCCCTATATGCAGGGAAAGTAGCTGAGGATTTCCTTTTCACATTAAAATAGGATTTTAATTACCTACCAGTAAATCCTTTTCTCGTAGTCTGTAGAGGATGCTGGGGTCCACATTAGTACCATGGGGATGCACCAAAGCTTCCAGTACAGGAGGGCGAGCACGGAGGGTCCTGCAGAACAGATTGACCAAACTTTAGGTCCTCAGAGGTTAAAGTATCGAACTTGTAGAACTTAGGAAACGTGTCCGACCCTGACCAAGTAGCCGCTTGGCAAAGTTGTAAAGCCGAGACACCACGGTCAGCTGCCCAGGAAGAACCCACTTTACAAGTAGAGTGGACCTTAACAGATTTTGGACACGCCCATCCTGACGTAGAATAAGCATGCTGGATAGTGAACCTGATCCAGCGAGAACTCATCTCCTTAGAAGCAGGACACCCAATCTTGTTGCCAACAGTGTGGTCACTTTCCAAGTGAGAAACTTGACCTCAACCTCCTGTAGAGGCTCGAACCAATCCGATTGCAGGAACTGCAACACCACGTTAAGATCCCAAGGTGCTGTAGGAGGCACAAAGAGAGACAGGATGTGCAACACCCATTTCAAGAAAGTCTGAACCTCAGGGAGGGAAGCCAGTTGTTTCTGGAAGAAAATGGACAAGGCCGAAATCTGGACTTTTATGGAGCCCAAACGTAGGGCCACATCCACACCTGCCTGCAGGAAGAGTAGAAACTGGCCAAGTTGAAACTCCACCGTAGGAAACTTCTTGGATTCACACCAAGACACATCATTTTTCCAAATGCGATGGCAATGTTTAGATGTTACACCTTTCCTAGTCTGTATCAGGGTAGGAATAACTTTGGTCGGAATGCCTTTCCGAGCTAAGATCTGGCATTTAACCTCCATGCTGTCAAACGTAGCCGTGGTAAGTCTTGATAAGCGAACGGACCCTGTTGCAGAAGGTCCTCTCGAAGAGAAAGAGGCCTCGGATCTTCCAGTAGTAACTCCAGAAGATCCGCATACCAAGCTCGTCTTGGCCAGTACGGAGCAATGAGGATCGCCTGAACTCTTATTCTTTTTATAAGTTTTAGAATCCTTGGGATGAGTGGAAGAGGAGGAAACACATACACCGACTGGAAGATCCATGGAGTTACCAGTACATCCACCGCCACTGCTTGTGGGTCTTTCGACCTGGAGCAGTACCTGCGAAGCTTCTTGTTGAGGCGGTGTCGAAGTCGGAAATATTATATCTACACTCAGCACGTGCAAACACCACACAGAGTGGTCTCTGTGCGTGCACGTGTTCTGCCGTGCGTGCGGATACCTGCATGCTGCGTACATTTGCTTGCGAAGCCTTGCATATTAGCGCGTGGTATGAGTAAATACGGTATAATACGCATTCGCATAGAAAAGCCACAAAGACATATCTGATATTTTATCCACATAGTGCATAATTTACACATTGGGGGTCATTCCGAGTTGTTCGCAAGCTAGCTGCTTTTAGCAGCATTGCACACGCTAAGCCGCCGCCCTCTGGGAGTGTATCTTAACTTAGCAGAAGTGCGAACGAAAAATTAGCAGAATTGCGAATAGAAATTTCTTAGCAGTTTCTGAGTAGCTCCAGACCTACTCACAGATTGCGATCAGCTCAGGCCGTTTTAATTCCTGGTTTGATGTCACACACACACGCCCAGCGTTCGGCCAGCCACTCCCCCGTTTCTCCAGACACTCCCGCGTTTTTCCCTGACACGCCTGCGTTTTTCCGCACACTCCCAGAAAACGTCCAGTTTCCGCCCAGAAACACCCACTTCCTGTCAATCACACTCCGATCACTTCAATGATGAAAAATCTTCGTGAGTACATCTACTAAGTTTTGTGCTAAAATACTTAGCGCATGCGCACTGTGTACCATGCGCATTTTTGCCTTAATCGCTCCTTTGCGAAAATCAGCAACGAGCAATCAACTCGGAATGACCCCCAGAATGCGGTAAAAAATAGCAGGTCTATTTGAAAACTGCTTTTTTTTCCGATTTGTACTTTTTCACGGCAGTGTTTGGCTATTGCTGGCAGTGATTGTGAATATGAATTTTTAGTAAATTACAGAGTTGTATAAAATAACAGGCGTGTTTGACCGATGGTTTATTCATTCATATTTTTTTTCTTTGCCTTCAAAAAAAAATACGAATGCCCTCATCACTGCCGAGATTTTAGTTTAGTAAATTCCTGAGATGACACTTTGACGAAAAAACTCAAAATTGGTCAAAAATCGGGATCTTAGTAAATATACCCCATAGTGTTTGGTATCCAGATGTACAGTATTTTAAGGGCTACATTCCGATCGCAGTTTGCAGATTATAGCATGCTCCTGCGCATAGATATGCGCAGGAATACAATATTCATATCTTACTGTAATTACTGTACTCGTGATATTCGGCGGGAACCCAGTGGAGAACATCTGCAAGTACACCTGGACCAAGCATTGCCCATCTATTCAAACTAACCTATGACCCCTCATGTACTGTAAATGACCTGCCCCTTGACCTATGGAAGAAGAGCTTACAGTTTCCTTTGTATTGTGTTTTGGACCATTGTATAAAAGCAGGGCCTCCTGGCCGGCCTCAGTCTATTCTCTGAAGGTCATCTTGCTAAGACTGACTGAGGACCGGATCCGGGAGGCACAGGCGAACAAACGTGTGTACTATTGGTTGTAGCTCTTCTCTGTGATATTGTTGTATTTCTGTGTATATCTCTTTTAGTAAATATTTGTTGCTACGTTGGACCACAACATAACATATACAACTGGTGTCGCATTCCGTTATTGTTTGGGTATAGAAGTGTATTCAGCCACACGTGTCGCTGTATAGTGTGAATAGCGTGTCGGCGTGCATACGCTACGTGGATTCATGTCATAGGGGTATTATCTGCATTCAGCTGCCGCAGCGGCCCGAACCAGTGTATTGTAAGGTATAGCATTTCCCTGTAAGTTAAACGAACTTAACAGCGGGAGGCCATCATGTCTATTTGAGGTACGCGCAAAAGACTTGTCACCTCTGCGAACACCTCGGGGTGGAGGCCCCACTCTCCTGGATGGAGGTTGTGTCTGCTGAGGAAGTCCGCTTCCCAGTTGTCCACTCCCGGAATGTAGATTGCTGATAACGCCATCGCGTGCTCCCCAACCTCTGAGACTTACATCTGTGGTTAGAAGGATCCAATTCTGAATCCCGAACCTGTGGCCCTCAAGAAGGTGAGGCATTTGCAGCCACCATAGGAGTGAAATCCTGGCTTTCGGTGACAGACGTATCCTCTGGTGCATGTGCAGGTGAGATCCCGACCACTTGTCTAGGAGATCCAGTTGGAAGGACCATGCATTAAATCTTCCGTACTGTAGATCTTCGTAGGAGGCAACCATCTTCCACAGAAGGCGAATGCACTGATGAACCAATATCCTGGCAGGCTCCACCGGTAGAAACACCCTCTGCACTTCCGTGTCGACGATCATCTCTACGAAAGACAGACAGACAGACAGACAGACAGACAGACAGACAGACAGACAATCTCCTTGTCGGCTCCAAATGTGACTTCGGAAGATTAAGGATCCATCCATGGTCCCTGAGCAGTCGAGTTGTGGAATAATGGACTGCAACAACTTCTCCCTGGACGATGCTTTTATCAGCAGGTCATCCAGATCTGGAATTATGTTCACTCCCTGCTTACATAGCAGGAGCATCATCTCTGCCATTATCTTGGTGAACACCCTCGGTGCCGTGGATATGCCGAATGGCAGCGCCTAGAACTGATAGTGACAGTCCAACAGTGCAAATCTGAGATAAGCCTGGTGCGGCGGCTAAATTGGAACGTGAAGGTACGCATCCTTGATATCTAGAGATACCAGGAATTCCCCCTCCTCCAGACCTGAGATCACCGCTCTCAGAGATTCCATCTTGAACTTGAATTCCCTCAAATATGGATTTAACGATTTGAGGTTCAAAATTGGTCTGACCGAACCATCCTGTTTCGGCACCACAAATAGGTTTGAGTAGTAACCCTTGTTCACCAGATGAGGTGGAACCGAAACAATGACATTTGCCTTTTCCAATTTTTGAATGGCTTCCTGCAGGATAACCCTTTCTGTCAGCAAAGCTGGTAAGCCTGATTTGAAGAATCTGTGAGGTGGAAGTTCTCGAAACTCAAGTCTGTACCCCTGGGATACAATATCTTGCACCCAGAGGTCCAGGCCTGAGGACACCCAGACCTGACTGAAATTCCGTAGACGAGCTCCCACCTGCCCGATCTCCAGGCTGGGAGGTCCACCATCATGCTGAGGATTTTGAGGAAACAACCCGACTTGTGTTCCTGGGAACCTGTTGGTGCAGGTTTTCTAGATTTTCCCCGACCACCTCTGAAGAAGGTGGAAGAGGCTTTGGACTTCTTAACCGTTGCGGTCCGAAAGGACCGCATTATAGACGTAGAAAAAGACTTCTTCTGCGTAGGGGTGGCTGATGGAAGAAAAGTTGACTTACCCGCAGTTGCCGTGGAAATCCACGCATCTAAAGCTTCCCCAAATAGAGCCTGACCTGTGAAGGGTAGGTTCTCCACACTCTTCTTGGATTCCGCATCCGCAGACCATTGGTGCAGCCAGAGTCCCCTGCGTGCCGAGACAGCCATGGAAGACGTCCGTGCACTCAGATGACCAAAGTCCTTCATGGCCTCCACCATGACACCTGCAGAATCCTGTATGTGGCGTAAAAACATTTCAATGTCACTTCTATCCATAGTATCTAAATCCTCTAGTAATGTCCCTGACCACTTTACTATGGCTTTAGAAATCCATGCACAAGTGATAGTGGGCCTTAGCGCCACGCCTGAAGCAGTGTATATGGATTTGAGCGTAGTCTCAATCTTGCGGTCTGCCGGCTATTTCAAAGCGGTAGACCCTGGGACAGGTAACACCACCTTTTTAGACAATCTAGATACAGAAGAGTCTACAATAGTGTGGTTTTCCCACTTTTTCCTATCCTCTACAGGAAAAGGAAAAGCAACAAGAACTCTCTCTGCGATCTGGAATTTTTTCTCCGGGTTTTCCCAGGATTTTTCAAATAATGCGTTTAATTCTTTAGACACAGGGAAGGTAAGGGAGGCTTTCTTACTGTCTGTAAATGAAAAAGGGGAAGAAAAGATTGACTCTTGTTTGGGCGCACTCTTTACATGTTTGTATAAATCAATGAATTATGTGTTTAGAAATAAAAAAAATTATTTCTACTCTTAAAAATGACAAGGAACCTAACAGAACGAACTCACAAACATAAATATGATAAAATTTTCTGATCTACATGCACTATGGCAGTTATTTGTACCATAGGGACCTCACCTGTCTGACGGCGGATTGGGTGACATGTAAATTCTATTTCCCTAGACAATGATGTCTTGATGCTCAGCAATTTTGCCCATGCGCAAGTTATTATCATTGAAATCACAGCATGTGCCAGCTTATCCGGCTGTTATATATGTATAACTCATATTGAAATGGGGACAGGCGGTGTGAGACTCCTCACCGTTATAAGCTGTCTATGGTACAAATAATTGCTTTAGTTTGTACATAAGTTAAGGATATCTCTCCTATTTAACAGATGACTGGGTGACACTCAGTCTCCTTGGTAGACCCCACCTATCCAGCGATTTTTTGCTCGTTTTTGCTTTTGTTCAAAAATATTGAATATTATCATTACATTGTCATATGTGTTGTCACATATTACTGCTACTGTGTATACTGCCCATGATAACAATGACTGCCTTTGCTTGTGTAGTGGCAGGTATCCAGAGCCGGCCCTAACCAATATGATGCCCTAGGCAAGATTTTGGCTGGTGCCCCCTAGCACCACCGCTGGTTCCACCTCTGACCTTGCACCTCTTTCCCAGCACCATCACCCCTCACCTATAGCAGTCCTTATTTTGGTGTTTGTACCCCCTATACTTTAAATAGGAACAGCTCGCCCATTTGGCACACAGCCCAAAAAGGGGTGTATTTTTGCTGGCAAGGGGCATGGCCATACAATAGTAACCCCAATTCCAATTATGCCACACAGTACTGCAACTTTATTCACATTTGACCATGCGATAGTGTGCATAATTCATATTACATCCCACAGTAGTATCACTTTACCTTATAAACATTACTCCTCACAGTAGAGCCCCTTATTCACATTACATCACACTGAATTGCTCCTTATTCACATTACACCACACCATTTTGCTCTTTATTCACATTAGACGACACAGTAGTGCCCTTTCTATACGCAACGCCACATAGTAGAGCACCTTATACATATAATGCCACACATTAGTAATGCATTTAAACACATAATTCCACACAGTAATGCCCCTTACACATATGAGACACCTTATTAATGTTCTTATAAACATAATGCGCCTTACACATTATGACAACCTTCATTAATGCCCTTTTACACATAATGTCCCTTACACATATGCCGCACATTATTAATGCCCTTATACACATAATGACACACATCGTGCCACCTACACATTTGCTGCACATTATTAGTGCCCCTTTACACATAATAACACACATACAGTAGTACCCTGTTACACATATGCCGCACATTATTAATGCCCTTATACACATAATGACACACACATCGTGCCCCATACACATATGTTGCACGTTATTAATGCATTTTTACATGACACACATAATGCTCCTTACACATATTCTGAACACTACAGCACAACCAACCCACTCACATGCACACAGCACTCACACTGCCACTAACACTGTGACCTCTGCCTCTGCTTGGATACAGATGTGTTCTCATAAATCTTGCCTCAATGCTAACATCAGGCACCTTTTTTTTAATGAAAATGCATTTTATTTGCATTGCTATGCCGCTAGGATGCACAAGCAGCTTCTGCTGATTAAAATGATATGCAGCATGCTACACTATATACTGTGTGAGACTGTGGCTGTATCTGCATATGAAATGCTACACACAGAATATAGGCATGCCGCATATCATTTTAATCAGCAGAAGCTGCTGATGCCCCTAGGCATATCAAATGCCCTAGGCAATTGCCTAGTTTGCCTATGCCTATGGCCGGCTCTGCAGGTATCATTATTTCATCATCTTAGGACACTACCTTTTTGAACTAATATAAGACTAGGGATATCAATTCATTCTTTGATCTAGCAGAGACCAATATATTTTTTGCCAAGTTTTTCATAGCATCTGCACCATTCAGGTGGTGCTATATATTGGAACTGTCATGTTATCTATCAGCCTCGTTTATGTTGGTATTTATTAACCGAGGCAGACGCCAGGCACTATCGGCATTGCTGAATTTTTCCCTCCCTGTCTCTTGATCTATGTGCCTTTTTTTTTTCTCTTTCAGTGGACTCTCATCCATGATTCTGGAGAGCATATCCCCCACAGGAGACACGATTCCCCCGTCTAATGTGGACAGCAGATTCACGCCCCTTTATTCTCCCTTCCATCCCCTTTTTCCAATCCCTCTTTTCCCCACCCTCTCCCATTCCTCTAGGTCTATCTAGGTGGGATCCACCTTCTTTCGGTGCACTCTCATTAGTGTCACAGGGTCAAGCCATATTCTACTGCCATACCCCCACGCCCATGCCCAATCTCGTCCGATCTTGGAAGCTAAACGAAGGCGGGCTGGGTCAGTACCTGGATGGGTGACCACCAGGGAATACCCAGTGAAGTAGGAAGACTTTATTCCCTGTAAAAAAACACTAACAGCAAGATCACCACTTTACCATCTGTTTTCCTATTCTGTGGCTATAACATAGAATCAATTCAATAAGGTATAAGTGTTAACAGACCACACAGATATCAGGGCTCCATTTGTCCTATGACAACAGACAATATCAGCGCAAAAATCAAGTGTATGGGTTCTCCCTTTCACTAAGCAACCCAATTCATGGTCTTATTAATACAAACCCAGCTTGTACTGATCTAAGGCAGACGGAAGCAGCATTATATGTAGCTATCTTCCTATATGCAACTGCCATAGTGCATGTAGATCAGAATATTTTATCATATTTATGTTTGTGAGTTCGTTCTGTTAGGTTCCTTGTCATTTTTAAGAGTAGAAATAAAAACTGTAATTTTTAAACACATAATTCATTGATTTATACAAACATGTAAAGAGTGCGCCCAAACAAGAGTCAATCTTTTCTTCCCCTTTTTCATTTGTCCCAATTTATCTCTGACTCAGGGCGCACCGCCATATGGACGTATAGGAAATCTAATACCTACATTTATTGTCCGCTTTTGGCTTTTTCATAATTTTCTGTATGTTGAACCTAAGGCCGGTGCAGAATCCAACCCTGTTCTACACATTGGGGGTAATTCCAAGTTGATCGCAGCAGGAAATTTTTTAGCAGTTGGGCAAAACCATGTGCACTGCAGGGGGGGCAGATATAACATTTCCAGAGAGAGTTAGATTTAGGTGGGTTATTTTGTTTTTTGTGAGCAGGGAAAATACTGGCTGCTTTATTTTTACACTGCAATTTAGATTGCAGATTGAACTCACCACACCCAAATCTATGTCTCTCTGCACATGTTATATCTGCCTCCCCTGCAGTGCACATGGTTTTGCCCAACTGCTAAAAAATTTCCTGCTGTGATCAACTTGGAATTACCCCCATTATTGTCTGTAAAGTAAGCCTCCTCTTCCTGCTCAGGTACTTTCTCAGTAATGTGTAAAACGTCCCGAATGGCCTCAATCATGAGCTGCACCCCCTTCGCAAGGGATGCCTCCCCCCTCAGAATATCTCCATCACTGTCTCCCGAGTTGGTATCCGTGACCCCTGCATTATCTGGGCAAAAGCATGCTTTTGTGGGCATATACTAGGGGATTTCGATGAGGTAGTGGGAGTAGAACACGACAAAACCTCTACAGATTTTTTTCAAAACCTGTGTTTCAGTCTCATAATGAGCTATCCTAGATGAAATCTGGGATATCATTCCCTTAATAGAAGCCACCCACTGGGGGTTCGGATTCAGAAGGCTGAGTGTTAGCAGTGGGCCACTTCCGCCTCTGGTTCCCCGGCTGGTTACATGGCAACCGGGGACGCCAGGCGACCGCCCTGCACAGCGGTCCCGGCGGTTGCTAAGTGGCCGGGACACTGTGCGTCACGCGCCCAGAAGCAGCTGGCGCAATCAAGACCCGGGTGCTGGGCTGCCTGATTGGTCTGTCAGGCTTTTTAATGGAGTCAGACCAAGGTAGCCCCGCCGCTGATAGTTTCTGGTGGAGCTGCTTCCTGCCCTGGAGTGTCTCTATCCCATCACCATGTTATCCTGAGATCCAGTAGTTCTGAGTCCAGAGTCCTGGTGTCCAGAGCCTGTTTATTGGAATCTTTCCAGCTTTCCAGTCATGTGTGCCAGTGCCTGCGGCCTTGGGGTCCTGTTCACCTGCGGGCACCTATATCAGTGTTGTGAGTAGCGGCTTTGCCGCACCTTGCGGCCTTGGCCCTGTTGTTCTTTCTCTTTGCTTTGACGTTTTCTGCGGACGTTTCTGCCACTGTTGTCCCCGCCAAAATATGACGGTGTCGTGTTTGGTATCTGAACAGCATCTCTTTTGTTAGTTTGTCTTCGCTGCTGTGCCGCCCATACTTTTGTTGTAGTGTTCAGTAGTTTCCCCTATCTCTGTGTTTCTTAGTTAGAGGTTCCCCTTGTTCTCTCTCCGTCTCGGGTTACGCCTTGTCTCCAACTAAGACCGGGGGGCATCGGAGTTGGGCAGACCTAATCCGCCCTTCAAACCCGGCTGCCGTGGGCTCAAGAAAACATAGTCTCGCAGGCGTAGAGTGACCACATGGAGGAGACAATGGAGTCAGGGGTTCCGTAGGGGTTGCTGCTAAACTCAGTTCTAACTGCAGCATCACGTTCCTGTACTTGGAGCTTATTCACCCTGTCTCTTGAGTACCAAGTACAGTGAACATAACACTGAGACAGTATATTGCATTCCTGAGTACATGGAATAGACTCCTCTGGGGAAGATACATACTCTGCAGCACACGACACAGAACCCATAGAAATGGTAATGTGAGATATATAACATACACACACACGAAAATGTAAGACACAGTTTCCCCCAAGTACCTTCAGAGAGAGACAGAGTTCAGGAGCCAGTACACACAGTGCCCCAGTAGGCAGTTATACAGGTTGAGTATCCCTTATCCAAAATGCTTGGGACCAGAGGTATTTTGGATATCGGATTTTTCCGTATTTTGGAATAATTGCATACCATAATGAGATATCATGGTGATGGGACCCAAGTCTAAACACAGAATGCAGTTATGTTTCATATACACCTTATACACACAGCATGAAGATCATTTTAGCTAATATTTTTTATTAACTTTGTGCATTAAACAAAGTGTGTCTACATTCACACAATTCATTTATGCTTCATATACACCTTATATACACAGCCTGAAGGTCATTTAATACAATATTTTTAATAACTTTGTGTATTAAACAAAGTTTGTGTACATTGAGCCATCAAAAAACAAAGGTTTCACTATCTCAGTCTAACTCAAAAAAGTCCGTATTTCAGAATATTCCGTATTTCGGAATATTTGGATATGGGATACTCAACCTGTATAATAAAAGCCTGGCGCTGACTGAGTAACCTTAATAGACTACCCAGTTTATAATGTGATTAAAACACTCATCCCCCTTCTAAACTCCCTGGTACCGCACAGGATAACTGAAGTTATGTGGAGGGTCAGCGCTCCCTGTCAGCGTCTGTGCGTGTGATCTGCAGGGAGAAAATGGCGCTGGTGAGTGCTGGGTCCGCTCTGAGGAGAAGCTCCGCCCCCTGTAATGGCGCGTCTTCCCGCTCTGTTGAGATTATACTGACCTGAGGTAAAATACTTGCTAGCAGCAGTACACAGTCCCTGATAGCTAAATTGACCAGATGTGAGGGTATTGCGCTGTCCCAGGGCGCCCCTCACAGCGTCGCACATCTGTACCTCTGAGCCATCCGGAGCGCAGCTTCAGCGCTTATGCCGCCATTCGACGGCTCCCCGCTTACCAGGGCGCCAGAGTCATACTCACCAATGCGATCTTCTGGCTCTGTTAGGGGGTGGCGGCATGCTGCGGGAGTGAGCGGTCGCCTCGGGGGCTTGCCCTCAGGAGCTCAGTGTCCTGTCAGCGGAGATAGAGAACCATTAACCTCTAGGTCCCCCCCTAAGTCCCACGAAGCATGGAGGCCGTTGCCAGCAGCCTCCCTGTACCCAACGCTTTTAAAAAAAAACAATAAAACTAGAGAAACTCCTAGGAGCTCCCCTAGATGTAACCGGCTCCACCGTGCACATTTTCTAAACTGAGTCTGGTAGGAGGGGCATAGAGGAGGAGCCAGCCCACACTATTAAACTCTTAAAGTGCCCATGGCTCCCAAGGGACCTGTCTGTACCCCATGGTACTAATGTGGGCCCCAGTACCCTCTAGGACGCAAGAGAAAATAAGATTCCTCCTTATCCTCTGATACCTTATCAAGGATGTGCAGGACATCTCTAATAGCTTCTATCTGGGCCTGTATACCCTGTGACCAAGCTGCATTCCCCCCTCCCTCCTCCGGGTCTGATACATCATCATCATCATCAGCCTGCATAGAGTACGTTTCTGTGGACAAATGGTTGCGGTCTGAGACTCTGGAATGACCAGTGAATCTCTATTCAGCAGGTCATCAACAGATTGCCTTAAATATTGCGTCTCCGTCTCATTTTGGGATAATTTATTCAAAATATTTGAAATCATTCCTTTTAATGAATCTAACCATACTGGCTCAGATCCACTAGCCTGAGAATGTGTACTATCCTGAGTACACGGCAGTGATCCCCCAGATTGTTACATTTGGCCCAGAGTGTTTTTCTCAGAGTGAGAGTTTCAGAAAGTGAGAGATTTGGTAAGGTTTTTCAGGTTTTTTTTTAAAGAAGCAGTCATTTACACTGCAAAACCAGGTTGATCTTGCTGTGTAAATGGTTGGCACTTTAAAAAAAAAAACTGCAAAACCTTACCAAATCTCTCACTTTCTGAAACTCTCACTCTATTACATTTGGCCCTCTGCTGTGCATGATACACACTCATTTGACATAGTAAATGTGAAAGAATACACAAACATACACAGGAAAATAGGGTAAAATACAGTTAACCCACACTGAGCCCTCTAGGGAGACACAGAGTATAATGAAGCCAGCCACACAGCGCCCCTATAGATAAAGTACAAGTTTAACTGGGTCGCAAACTAAGTACCCTAAATAGGGTGTAGTATACCAAATATTGCTTCCCCTTCCCCCCTTTGCTATGACCCCCTGGTACCGCTGAGGTGCTCTGGAGTCCTTGTGGAGGAGCTGCGCTTCCCTGCCTGTGGATAGCTGCAGAGGGAAAATGGCGCTGGTGAGCTGCTGGATCCGCTCATAGCGAAGCCCCGCCCCCTTAATGGCGCGTTGTCTTTCCGTTTTTTTTTTATACTGGCTGAGGTCATTTCTGTTCTACAGTGGGCTAAAACCCCTGTAGAATTGCTGCCAGTGTGGGTATTTGTGTGTTGTGGCCTCAGCTCGCCCCTCACAGCGGAACACAGCACCCTGTATGCCTCTGAAGCCACAGCCTGCTTATCAGCGCTGCGCTCCTACCCCTTGTGCCGCCATTACAGCTGGCGACCCGCTAACCGGGATGCCGGCCACCTACTCACCACTCTTCTTACTTCTGGCTCTGTTAGGGGAGGCGGTGTGCTGCGGGTCTGTACGCTCACGGTGGTGGGGCATGCAAATAGGACCCTCAGGAGCTCAGTGTCCTGTCAGTGGGGAACGGGACCATCAACCCTAGGGAGGTTGGGCCATCCCCCCAAACTCCCACTCCCTCCCCCCTCCCCCTCCTCAGGTGGGAAAGGGAAAGAATTTAGCAACCGTTTAGGGGTTTGAAATTTTTTGTCAGGAGTGACCCACACTTCTTTAAAGCGCGAGTTTAATTCCTTGGAGACAGGGAATCTGGCAGAAGATTTTGGTTTTAATGTTAAAAAACAATTCTTCCTCAGGTTCTGTCTCCTTATCCAGTATGTTGAGGACTTCTCTAATAGAATAAATTAGGACCTCCACACCTTGAGACAGAGTATTGTCCCCCTCTATGGCTACCTCACCTTCATCCAATTCTGGCATGTCATTATCAGAGTCAGATTGGAGTACATGTGGGAGTGGGCGTTTATGAAAGACCAGATGGGGGGGGTTGAGGAGCTTGCCTGTGGTCAGCAGCCCTGATTAAAAAATAATCTACAGATTTCTTAAGGGTCTGCCTTTCTCTTCTAGCAGTAGCCAACTCTGTATAAATATTAATAATCATCCCTTTGAATGATTCTAACCACTCTGGCTCCTGAACACTACTACCCTGTGAAGGTAGAGAACACGGTGTACAAAGGAGAGATCCCCCCCGGGGAAGTGGAAAACTGTGTTGCATGAGGGACACACAGCCTTTTTGCCAAACATTCTGATTCAGCAGAAATGCACACAGTTTAGTGAAATAACACAGTACAGTGAAAAACATAGGACATTGAAATAACACCGCAAACCCCAGACACCTGAATGGAGTGACACAGAGAGGAATGAAACCAGCACACAATACCTCAGTCAGAGAAGATCAACATGGAAATGGTCAACACAAAAAAAAAAAATCAGACAATTTTGTTTATTTTTTGGGGGTGGGGGTGTTTTGTCACTTTTCTGCCACAAACAAGGCCCATTAGTGTACTGCGTTAGCACGCCGTGCTTCGGGCAAGGTTACAATTCACAATCGTAGGCCACGTGGATGGTAAAGTATGAAAAAAAACTTTTCAAAGAAATGAAAAAAACAACAACTTGTGTCTACCATATGTGTGTAGACCTGTATACCTTTTACATGTCGACCTAATGCATGTCTACCATTAATGGCAGACCTATTGACTGTAGACCTTTTTAGTGTAGATCTATAGTCCAGATACCGCTAGTAAATTGGTGGCCTTATGATTTAGTCCTTTTCAGACTGATAAATGGATTTGTTCCTTCTACTACCACAAGAGGGGGTACTTTCCCACAAATATCTGAAGTCACAATAGGAGATGCTGACTGTGCAGAAAAGCACCCAGTCTAAGGAAATGGATTCATCCAACTACCTCAATTGAAATATTGTCATTTGTTAGCAGAATAATCTTACATTATTATTTTATTTATTTTTTTTATAGTCACATTCCAGCACAATTCTCTTATTTTTAATACAAGAAGGGAAAGGAGGGGCTGTGACGGCGCAGCTGACACCAAGAAGTCATAGGTGTGCGCAGGGGGGGTGCCTGGTGCGCACAGGCACCCCCTAATGTGTGGCACCCCGATCTCACATGCCTGATGCAGCGATCGCCGAGCAAGCTGATTACTGTCCCCTCTGCGCTGCACCCTGTCAGGACTGCATTACTGCCGGATGCCTGGGTTAATCAAGGGTGCCACCGCCACCGGCTTTCAAACTCCCGCTCCACCTCCATGTACAAAAACAGCGTGATGTGACATAATGCTGCTGGCACGCCCACCCGTCACACCCGCCACATGCCCACCTCTCTCCTTCTATGCTATGCCTATGCCAGCCACTGATGAGGATCAGCATGCAGCCAGCGTTCCTCTTAGGAAGACAAATTCAATACTGGCAGGCGGTCGGCAGCAGCATTGACACGTCACTCATTTTTCCAGCAGCAGCAGAACTAGTCTGCGACTGTCAGTGTCAGTGAGTGACTGACTTGTAAGTAAGCTGCTGCAGCTTGCAGGGGAAAGAGAGGGGGAGCCAGACCAGGCTGAGGAGGAGCAGTGTAATTGCAGTGAGTGCCATCAGGGGTGTTTGTTTGGTGCACACCACAACATCTGACAATGAATCTGCTTTATTAGGATTGCTACAAGGGTGAATATTTTATATTGCGTTGACCATCAATAGATGGTGCTAGACACGCCCAAAAGGCGGTGCTAGACACAGCACTCCGATGGTGCACCCCCTAATAAAATGTGCTGCGCACGCCTATGCAAGGAGTGTGTTAATCTACTAAATAAAAACAAGAACAAGAATAGGAAAAGGTGGTGCTAGTGGTTTTCGGACAAGAATGAATACAAACAACGTGGTTCCAATAAAAACAACAGTACATTTATTACGATAAAAACAAATGGTTAATAAATACAATTATATTATAATGTCCACATGAATTTAAAATTTGCCAGTCTTTTAGGACCAGTCCATTTAGATCAGAGTATTTAAACTCCTCATTCAGGACAGTGGGGTTATGAATGACCCCTGTGCTTCGGATCACACACCTGATTAATGCAAATTTGCAAGATAGTAGCAAGGATGAACATCCGGTAGATTTACCCAGCAGGTCCAAGATGATAACTCCAGTCAGAAGTATGCAGTCCATACAACCTTTAGCAGATATTTGCTTGGTACAGGTAACCTACTGCGACTTGGGCTCAAGATGTCTCTCTAAGGACCTTTTAAGCTGGTCTGGGTAAAGCAGTGGATACAGGCAGTGTCCAATGGTGGTATTAGGTCTCAATCAAAAGCTCAACGCGTTTGTTTGGAACCTCCCACACCTTCATCAGGAGCATGTGTTAAGTGTGGCCCAAATCTGCCTTTTATACCCCCAAAATTGGATCATCTATCACAGCTGAATAGTTCTTAAACAATTTATCCACGCTGCAAATATGCATTAAAATTTAGTAGAAGGCAATAATATTATAAAGAATATTCATAGTAACTCATTTATATGAAAAATATTAAAAGCAGTGTTTAAGTAACAATCATGTATAAATTGTATTACTTGTTGTCATTGCCAATCATCTTGCACATAGTATATTTCACAGTAATAAAACACTCTTGATACAATCCCTGTATATAGGTTAATGCCAGTGTAGATCATAAATTACCTGGTCAGAAGTAAGAAGAAAAACTCACCCTAACATCAGGAAGAAGCGAGTCCAATTTCTCAGAAAATCGGAATAGTCACATGAACGCAACAGAGCCGATTCAGTTCCGGACGCTGGTAGTGTTTACTAGCTATGCGGGTCAGTCAGTATGATCATGTGATCACCCCCACATGATCCGGGTGGACAATCACGGATACAATGTTGCTGGGTTACCAAACTACACAGCAAAGTACCGATTTCCACGCCCACGGTAAACATTTAAAAAATATAAAAGGTTTAAAAAGAAAGTAATTAGTTCCGTTTCAGTGGCTATGAAGAATGGAATCCTGCATTGATTATATACACCATGTACTTTTAAACCTTGTAGATGATTCGATCTGCTGTCTAGTTAAAATGCCATTAGATCGGAAATCCAAAAAGGTACAAAAAGAGCTACGAAACACAATTCTAGAAGTATTATCAAAAGGTTCAGCATAGAGGGAAGACATTTAACTATACAGAGAACTACTATAAATTTAAACCCAATTAGTTCAATATAAAAACACCTCTGGGAGTTCCGGTGGGCGGGGCATCTGGTATGGCCGCCTTTTAGCAATCTTCCAGACAGAACTTAAATCTCCTCTCATCCTCTGCTACAAAGCTAATTGTGGCACAAACAACTACTCCATCTGGGAGCTCACAAAGAGTGGAGTCTTGAGATACCAATTTGAGCTCGGGGTATCAATTATCCACCGGAATACGGCCTCTTTCAGTGGAGGCCTTCATGAACGCCATCATGTGGCGTGAAGTATGGCGTGGTAGCTAGGATACCTGAGCCCGAGCTTCTCTAGGGGGAACTGCATTGTTTTTACCCCAGTCAGCTACTGCTGCCTCTATCCCAGCCCTGGGGAGCCGATCGGCCTGACCTCCCACGACACGGACTCACATTCATCGTGAACATCTGCCGGCCGGCTGCTTGGGGGACGCGTTGGAACTGCCCATGCCGCTGTGAGATCCTGGGGCCTGCTGTCGCGGACACTCTCACTACCTTCGGGTAACACCAAGTCCGGTCATCCCCCTGTTGGTGTCTGCCCGCTGTGTGGCTACGGTTCCTGAGTATTCCTGCCTGTTCTGCTTGATATGCCTGCTGACAGGTACACACTCTGCTGTATGCGCCCGGAGGGGTGCTGCCTGTGCTGGGGAGCCCGCTGCTGAACACGCTGCGGAGGCGGGGAGTGTAGGTTGGTGGCGGATACCCTTGTACTCGGATATAGGGGTATATGCAATTCACGGCGAATCGCGGCAATTTTTCGCCGTTTTTTAATTCGACTAAATTCGCCAGGTGAATTCCAGCAGGTGGCTGCCGGAATTCACCATATTCAATGAAAAACGGATTCGCCAGAATCGCGGGCGAAAATCGGCCGATTTGGCGGATTTTGCCGCGATTTTAAAAAACGGGAAAAAACTGGAAAAACCCGGAAAAAAAAATGGCGTGGGGTCCCCCCTCCAAAGCATAACCAGCCTCGGGCTCTTCGAGCTGGTCCTGGTTCTAAAAATGCAGGGGAAAAATTGGGCAGGGATCCCCCGTATTTTTAAAACCAGCACCGGGCTCTGCGCCTGGTGCTGGTGCCAAAAATACGGGGGACAAAAAGAGTAGGGGTCCCCCGTATTTTTAACACCAGCATCGGGCTCCACTAGCTGGACAGATAATGCCACAGCCGGGGGTCACTTTTATGCCGTGCCCTGCGGCCGTGGCATTAACTACCTAACTAGTCACCCCTGGCCGGGGTACCCTGGGGGAGTGGGGACCCCTTCAATCAAGGGGTCCCGCCCCCCCCAGCCACCCAGGGGCCAGGGGTGAAGCCCGAGGCTGTCCCCCCCCATCCAATGGGCTGCGGATGGGGGGGCTGATAGCCTTTTGTGATAATAAAAAGATATTGTTTTTTCCAGTAGTACTACAAGTCCCAGAAAGCCTCCCCCGCAAGCTGGTACTTGGAGTACCACAAGTACCAGCATGCGGGAGAAAAACGGGCCCGCTGGTACCTGTAGTACTACTGGGAAAAAAATACCCAAATAAAAACAGTACACACACACCGTGAAAGTAAAACTTTATTACACACTACCTACACACACATACTTACCTATGTTGACACGCCGACTGCCACGGTCTCCGACGATCCGAGGTACCTGTGAAAAAATTATACTCACCTTCCAGCGTCCAGAGATAAATCCACGTCCAGAGAGATAAATCCACGTACTTGTAAGAAAAACAAAACGCAAATACCCGCTCCATACCGGACTGAAAGGGGTCCCATGCTGACACATCAGACCCCTTTCTCCCGAATGCCGGGACATCACGTGACTGCTGTCACTGAAGTCCCTTCAGCCAATCAGGAAGCGCTACTTCCGTGGCGCTCACCTGATTGGCTGTGCGCTGTCTGTGCTGTCAGACAGCGCATCGCAAAGCCGCTCCATTACTTTCAATGGTGGGAACTTTGCGGCTAGCGGTGGGGTTAACCCGCGGTCAGCCGCTGACCGGCGGGTGACCTCACCGCTAGCCGCTAAGTTCCCACCATTGAATATAATGGACGGGGCTGTGCGATGCGCTGTCTGAGTTCAGACAGCGCACAGCCAATCAGGTGAGCGCAACGAAGTTGCGCTTCCTGATTGGCTTTAGAGACCTTTCAGTGACAGCTGTCACTGAGAGGTCTCTCTGCATTCGGGGATAGGGGTCCCATGTGTCAGCATGGGACCCCTTTCAGTCCGTTTGGTCGGGTGTCCGGTTTGTTATTTTCTACAAGTACGTGGATTTATCTCTGGACCCTGGTTGAGGTGAGTATATTGATCTTTTATTTTCAGGTATCCGTGGATTCTACATGGAGAAGAGGACCGATGTCGGCGTGTGAACATAGGTAAGTATGTGTGTGTCGACGTATGAAATAAAGTTTTACTGTCGACGGTGTGTGTGTCCTGTTTTTATTTGGGTATTTTTTTTCCAGTAGTACTACAGGTACCAGCGGGCCCGCTTTTCTCCCGCATGCTGGTACTTGTGGTTCTCCAAGTACCAGCTTGCGGGGGAGGCTTGCTGGGACTTGTAGTACTGCTGGAAAAAACAATATTCTTTTCATGATCACAAAAGGCTATCAGCCCCCCATCCGCAGCCCATTGGATGGGGGGGGGGGGGACAGCCTCGGGCTTCACCCCTGGCCCTTGGGTGGCTGGGGGGGACCCCTTGATTGAAGGGGTCCCCACTCCCCCAGGGTACCCCGGCCAGGGGTGACTAGTTGGATATTTAATGCCACGGCCGCAGGGCACGGCATAAAAGTGACCCCCGGCTGTGGCATTATCTGTCCAGCTAGTGGAGCCCGATGCTGGTGTTAAAAATACGGTGGACCCCTACGCTTTTTGTCCCCCGTATTTTTGGCACCAGCACCAGGCGCAGAGCCCGGTGCTGGTTTTAAAAATACGGGGGATCCCCTGTCAATTTTTTCCCCGCATTTTTAGAACCAGGACCAGCTCGAAGAGCCCGAGGCTGGTTATGCTTTGGAGGGGGGACCCCACGCCATTTTTTTTTAGGATTTTACCGTTCCAGCAATAAAAAATAAAAAAAAATAATATTTTTAAAAAATATATAAATAATATTTGTGCTTCCAAAAAAAAAAAAAAAAAAGTACCTAATCCCTTCTAATATAAATAGATCTGCTATTCCCAAAAAAAAAACACAAAAAAAAACAACATGTTTAAAAATTTTTTATTTGTTTTCACCCTCCAAAGTGTGGCGGATTGAAAATGAAGAATTTGCTGTCTAAAAGCACTGCTGTCGAATTTCCAAACTTGAATTGAATATGCTTTGGTCGAATTGCAGCACTTATATCATTGCAGAAAAGTCGAATTTGCAAAAATTCGAATTTCAAAAAGTCGAATTTTGAAAGTCCGTTTTTTGGTCGGAAAGCACTGAATTGCATAGGCGAATTTTTTTTTTTGGTCGAAAATGACCCGAAATTCGACAATTTCGGGAATTCGACCGCAATTGCATATACCCCATAGTGGACGCGAGTCTCCTACATATCCCCGAACCAACGACTGTAAGGAGAGCTAGACAGAACCTGACTTCTTCAACTCCCCAATGAGGGATATGGCTCCTTGGCTCTGAATCCAGATGTGCTGGTTTTCTATGGCGAGTCCATTCTAATTCGGGACAGAGGGAGCCACACTTGGGTCCTGGGAGGTGAGAGCACTGTATTCCATTCCATAGACGGTACACGTCTGCATTGACCTTTTGATGCACATTGAATACAGGGTCTGCATTATAAGATTAGAAAGAGCCTATGCACCTGGACTCATAAGTACTGGCTTAGCACTATGGTTTTCTATCAGCTGAAGACTGGACTGAGCTATAGGCATCACTGGGCATATATGTATCGCATAGACTGAGTCCTCTGTATTTAAATAGCCTTACAGGGAATGCTCAAATTTCATATCTTTCTTTGTATGGTCAGTAACACACGGGCCTGTATTTAAATAGCCTTACAGGGAATGCTCAAATTTCATATCTTTCTTTGTATGGTCAGTAACACACGGGCCAACCCAAATAGTTGTTTTGAGGAATAGAGTGAACTATTTTCTTTTCCGATGTACTGGGACTCATTCTATTGATTGCGATATTGTTACCCCAGACTACGGTGTTCCCTAATTGCTGTATGTGAACAAATTTATAGAGCTTTTCTTAATTTACTTCTATTGCTACGATTCAACATATAATAATATTATATACACACACACACACACGTAAAGTACCCACTGAAAGCCTATCACACAGTTTTCTCAATTGACTTAAAATAAGCTGATCCCAATTTGTTGGGCTATACCGACACCTAGTGGTTAATTGTCCCACAGCATCAGATTTTATAAAACAGCAGTCAGCACCTTCTACTTACATTGTCAACGGACGGGGATCTTACACTATTCATTTGTAATTTTATGAAGCATTGACTCTAGCACTTCTGTAGTTAACTTGGGTGATATATTAAGCTACAACCTTTTAGACAACATTAACACTATAAATCACTGTACCCAGATAGGGTATTGCTCCATTTTTGATAACATATGGTGTGGGAATATTCCCCTTTATAGCTTTTTTCTATACTCCCTACATAGCCACCGTGTACTGTTTTGGATTATGTTCTAAAGAGTGTTTCTGATACATAGGTCAGAAATTTCTTCTTACGCAGTTAAGTGTAAAAAGATACATACTTTTGAATTGACACCGTTTCTGCCTAGGTGGGCGACTACATATCGCATATATTACATAAAGACAAACATCCTGCTCGCATTGCTTTTATGAGCATCAGCTGTCTGATTCTATAGTTCTAATTTTGGATTTCAGAGAACCCGTGTACACACTTCATAGGTTTGGGTAATCTAAACTGCTGTTTGATTACAATGGTGTTACTTTGGGTTGTGTTTTTTTTTTTTCCTTTTTCGCTCACTACAGATACATATTGATATACTGATAGAGTACCTCCCAGTCATAATTTTCAAACGGGAAAGCTTAACTCACTGAAGTTGGGTTATCACTCCCACATAGCAGTTACATTCTGATTCATACTTCATAACTGCTCAAAGTAAACAGGCTCTCAGTTTGGTACCAGATCTTCTTGTATTACTGCAAGTTGAAATACTTTATACATATCTGCATATTTTCATTTAGTATACTGGAAATAAACTCCAAATAATGGGTTGCTTCTGCAACACATTGTTAGCAACATGTAAATAAGCTTTGTACTGTGGGCCTTTAACCTTTCCTCAGAGCAACAATTATCTAACTATATTTTGGAGGGACCTAGTCAGGGAAATCAGGGTGATAGCCCGGTCGAACCGGTTATGGACAGATTTGTGTCCAGAACAACCACATCAGAAACACCAAACCATCCCACTGATACCACCATGGTAAGAAATATTGGGGGTCATTCCGAGTTGTTCGCTCGTTGCCGATTTTCGCTATGCTGCGATTAGTTGCAAATTGCGCATGCGCAAGCCACGCAGGGCACATGCGCTTAGTTATTTAACACAAAACAGCTGTTTTGCTGTGGCTTCTGCGGCGCTTTTCAGTCGCACCGGTGTTCAGTAAATGATTTACAGGAAAGGGGCGTTTCTGGGCGGCAACTCAGCGTTTTCCTGGCGTTCGCAAAAAACACAGGCCTGTCAGGGAAAAACGCGGGAGTGTCTTAAGAAACGGGGGAGTGGCTGACCGAACGCAGGGCGTGTTTGTGACGTCAAACCTAGAACTAAACGGACTGAGCTGATCGCAATTCGTGAGTAGGTCCGGAGCTACTCAGAACCTGCAAAGATTTATTTAGTAGCAATTCTGCTAATCTTTCATTCGCAATTCTGCTATGCTAAGATACACTCCCAGAGGGCGGAGGCCTAGCGTGTGCAATGCTGCTAAAAGCAGCTAGCGAGCGAACAATTCGGAATGAGGGCCATTCTTCACAGACTCAAAATCCTCCATCCCCAGCGGCTTCATCCTCCTCTTCCAATGGAGATGTCTCAGCCCATGCCCCAATCCCTACTGGCATTGCTATTCCATCTCCTGCTGATAATGCCAAGGAGGAAATTTCAATGTTAATGCCCTTAATCGATAAACGCTTTGAAGATTTACATGCCCGTCTAGATGCCTCTTTAGCTAAAATTGACGCCAACACGGCAAGAATAGAGGCAGTAAAGCAACATACTGGTGAGACAGAAGATACCATACACACACTGCAAGTAACTGTTGCTTCTCAATCCCAAACCATCCACTCCTTGTCAGAAGAACTTGACGACCTAGAAAATATAAATAGGCAGAGCAATTTGCGATTCATTGGTATTCCTGAATCTGTCAAAGATGCTCAATTGGACGAATACATCAGTATCAAGATCGCTCAAGCTTTAGATTTCCATAAAGATACTACTACTCCACAACTTGAGTGTACATAGCATAGGTCCCCAGCACCAGCATGGCAATTCTATACCACGCCCGGTCATAGCCAGATTTTTAAACTACCGGGCCAAAGAACGGATGCTAACGGCTTATAGAGCTAAACAAAATCTACTTTTAGATGGCAACCGTGTCTTAATATTCCAAGATTTTTCCACGTTGGTTACTCAAAAAAGAAAAGCCTTTTCTGAGGTATGTAAAAATAGGATTTTAATACCTACCAGTAAATCCTTTTCTCTTAGTCCGTAGAGGATGCTGGGGACTCCGTAAGGACCATGGGGTATAGACGGGATCTGCAGGATACATGGGCACACTATAAGACTTTGAATGGGTGTGAACTGGCTCCTCCCTCTATGCCCCTCCTCCAGACCTCAGTTAGAAAACTGTGCCCAGGGAGATGGACATTTCGAGGAAAGAATTTATTGTTTAAACACGGTGATTGTCATACCAGCTCACGCCACGAACGTACCGCAGAACGTGGCATTCAATAGAATACCAGCCAACGGCATGAAAAATACACAGCCACATGCTGAGAGAATATGTAACACAACCAGTGTGTCAACACAACCAATAATAAGACACCGCCTGCCATGGCATGCACAACATCAGCAACAGCCTGACAGAAAAGAAACACCACAAGAGAGTGTAACCATAACCAATAACTGCAGACACAGTATGCACAGGGACGGGCGCCCAGCATCCTAAGAGACAAGGATTTACCGGTAGGTATTAAAATCCTGTTTTCTCATACGTCCTAGAGGATGCTGGGGACTCTGTAAGGACCATGGGGTTTATACCAAAGCTCCAGACCGGGCGGAAGAGTGCGGATGACTCTGCAGCACCGATTGAGCAAACATGAGGTCCCCAATCAGCCAGGGTATCAAACTTGTAGAGCTTAGCAAAAGTGTTTGAACCCGACCAAGTATTCGCTCAGCAAAGTTGAACCGCCGAGACTCCTCGGGCATCCGCCCAAGAAGAGCCACCCTTCCTAGTAGAATGGGTCACCACCGAATTCGGTAACGGCAATCCAGCCGTAGAACGAGCACGCAGAATCGGATCACAGATCTAGTGTGTAACCGACTGCAGAGACGCAGGCGCCCCAATCACGCTGGGAGCATACCGGACAAACAGAGCCTCAGTTTCCTCAATCTGAGCCAAATTGGCGACAAATATTCAAAGCTCTGACTACTTCGAGAGACCTTGAATCAGCCAATGCTTAAGTAACCACAGGCATCAAATAGGCTGGTTTCTGCGAAACACCTAAACCACTTTTGACAGAACTATTAGCAGAGTTCTCAATTCCGCTCTATCCGCCTGGAAGATCAAACAGGGGCTCTTATGAAACCCAGCCGCTACTTCCGACACCCGCCTTGCGGACGCCAAAGCCAAAAGCATGACCACTCTCCAAGAGAGAAATGTTAACACAACCTTTCATAAAAGGTTCCAAGCATTGTGACACAAGAAAACACAACACCACGTCAAGGTCCCCCGGTGCCAATGGGGGCACAAATGGAGGTTGGATGTGCTTTACTCCTTCCACGAAGGTCCGAACTTCCGGAAAGGTCGCCAATTCTTTCTTGAAAGAAAATTTATAAAGGCCAAAACCGCACTTGAATGGAGCCTAACTTTAGGCCTGCACCCACACCTGCTTGCAAAGAATGGAGAAGAACGACCCAGCTGAAGCTTCCGTAGTAGCCTTCTTGGATTCACACCAAGACACATATTTTCTCCAAACACGGTGGTAAGGCTTTGCCGTTACTTCTTTTATAATCTGAAGAAAAGTAGAAATTACTTCACTGGGAATACCCTTTCTGCCTAGGATATGGCATTCAACCGCCACACCATCAAACGCAGCGTAAATCTTGAAGAACTGGATACCAAGCCCTCCATGTTTAGACCGGAACAATGAGGATTGCCTGAACCTTTGTTCTTCTTACGTTTATCCCCTACAGAAGAGTGAAAACGGAGGGGACACAGACTGACTGAAAACACCCAAGGTGTCCCAAGGACGTCCACTGCTATAGCTTGAGTGTCCCCTGACCTGGAACAATATCCCTGAAATCTCTCGTTGAGGCGAGACGCCAACATGTCCAATTGAGGCACTCCTCAAAGACTTGTCGCTTCAGTGAAACTTCTCGATGACGACTGTATTTCTCCCGGATGGAGATCACATCTGCAGAGGAATCTATTTCTCAGTCGTTCACATCCGGAACGAAGACTGCTAATATAGCGTTTACCAGTCTTTCCACCCAGCGGAAAACTTTTACGGCATCTGCCATTGCAGCTTTGCTCCTTGTTCCGCCCTAGCGGCTTACTTACACCACTGCTGTCAAGTCGTCCGACAGAAATAACACGGGCAGATCACTAAGCATATGTTCACTGAAAATAGCTCTTAATTCAAGAAAGCTTATTGCAGACAAGCTTCCCAGCTTGACCTTTTCCTCTGGAAATACTTCCCTTGCAAGGACTGCTCCCCAGTCTCGGAGATCTGCATGCATGGACACCAGGATCTCCTCCTGGATTCCGAACCTTCGTCCCTCTAGGTGGTGAGAACAGACCAGACACCACAGGAGCGATATCCTGGCCATTAGGATTATATTCTGGCGCATGTGCAGGTGAGACCTGGACCACATTTCCAGCTGGCCCCTTGAAAACCACTCTGGCATTTGACCTGCTCACCGAAAAAGCCTCTTAAACCGCACCCATCTTCTTCATCAACGGAACATATTGATCGGTTGTCACTGCAAATCTGATCAGACTCGGGATCCTCAGACCTCTTTCCACAGGAAAACACAGAACCTCAACCGTTCAGTATCTACTCTGATACCCACCTCCGACATCTGCGTCGTTGGGAACAACAGCCATTCCCTGTGTTGAAGAACAGTCAGAGAGAAACAACGATTTGCACCACTTGTTTCTTGACCTCGCCTTAATCAGGAGAGTGCCCCAGTACAGAATAACAATGGCTCTTACTACTGAAAGAAAACCATCCTACTTCCATCACTCCTGTGAAATGGCAAAGACAATCCTGGATATCAACGCAGGTAAGCTGAATGCGGAGAAAAACTCATTTAAACCCTTTTCTACTTTTACGTGCTGGACCTCCCTGGCCTGAGAGATTCCATCCTGTAGTTCAACTTCGTAAATAGAAATCTGTTTTTTTTTTTTAACAGGGACAGCAAGACAATGTCCTGAACCTGACGCCACTGTGGTATGGCGTCGCGTACTACCTCCCCTTCCAGAGGGAAATCGGTAAGATCTATTTGAAAAATCAGTGAGGGGAATCTGTAAACTCCAGTATGTCCCCCTTTGGATTCTATTATTAACTCACAGGTCCTAGTCTAATCCCGGACTGACTGAAAAGTAGTAGACGAGTTCCCACCGGAGTGGGCTCCAGCCAGATAGACCCAGCGACATGCAGTGGATGTGGTAGAAACAGAAAACGACATCCGCTTCTGCGGACCTAACAAGGCTGCAGAACTCTTACCTTTTCACCTTCCACAATCTGCACCGAAAGGGAAAAAAGAACGGTATCAAACCGGTTAAAATTACTGCATCCCACAACAGAATGCGTCACCAACCGTTGTGAGGGAATCTAACTCACGAAGTTAGACTTACCCGTGGTATCCGCCGAGATTGACTGAACTGAGGCCTCCCCAAACAGCGGTACACCGTCCCATGGAAACACTCCAGTATCTCTCGGAGTCAGCCTCAGCATTTCTTCTGCAGTCGCACGGCAGCCTGCCACCATGTTATAGAGAAGAATCAACATAAGACACATCCCCTCTCTCTTTAGGGTAATTCTATCGGATGCCTTTCCGAATACAAACACTCCCCCGTGTGCATGTAATGCAAATAACTCCAAAGTATAGAATAAAATATCACTTAGCTTCCTGTGTACGATCCTTTGTGACAGGGCCCCATGTCGACCAGGAGTGGACTTTCACAGTATTCTATTCGCGGTGGGAAAAGAATAAAAACATTCGGACTCCTTGTGAGGATCTGAGACCAACTCGTCACGGCCGACCTAGAGCTTTATCAACAGAGCGACCAGCACATGAGAAGGTATACTTTTACTTCAGCATTCATTAGAAATCATAATATGAATATACATAAAATGTAATACACACATTATATTATATATAAATAAATAAATAAAATAACACATCCTGGATCTGAATGAATGAAATATTCTTATTAAACACTTTGTTCTTTACATAGTTGACCTCCAGCAAGCCACAAATGTGCATGTGTCTACTCAAATGATCAGAAACAGACTCCATGAGGGTGGTATGAGGGCCCGACGTCCACAGGAGGGGGTTGTGCTTACAGCCCAACACCGTGCAGGACGTTTGGCATTTGCCAGAGAACACCAAGATCTGCAAATTCGCTACTGGCGCCCTGTGCTCTTCACAGATGAAAGCAGGTTCTCACTGAGCACATGTGACAGAGTCCGGAGACGCCAAGGAGAACGTTCTGCTACCTGCAACATCCTCCAGCATGAGCGGTTTGGCAGTGGGTCAGTAATGGTGTGGGGTGGCATTTCTTTGGGGGGCCGCACAGCCCTCCATGTGCTAGCCAGAGGTAGCCTGACTGCCATTAGGTACCGAGATGAGATCCTCAGACCCCTTGCGAGACCATATGCTGGTGCTGTTGGCCCTGGGTTCCTTCTAATGCAAGACAATGCTAGACATCATGTGGCGGGAGTGTGTCAGCAGTTCCTGCAAGATGAAGGCATTGATGCTATAGACTGGCTCGCCCGTTCCCCAGACCTGAATCCAATGGAGCACATCTGGGACATCATGTCTCGCTCCATCCACCAACGCTACGTTGCACCACAGACTGTCCAGGAGTTGGCGGGTCTTTAGTCCAGGTCTGGGAGGAGATCCCTCAGGAGACCATCCACCACCTCATCAGGAGCATGCCCAGGCACTGTAGGGAGGTCATACAGACACGTGGATGCCACACACACACTACTGAGCCTCATTTTGACTAGTTTTAAAGGACATTACATCAAAGTTGGATCAGCCTGTAGTGTGTTTTTCCACTTTAATTTTGAGGGTGACTCCAAATCCAGACCTCCATGGGTTAATAAATTTGTTTTCCATTGATAATTTTGGTGTGATTTTGTTGTCAGCATTCAACTATGTAAAGAACAAAGTCTTTAATAAGAATATTTCATTCATTCAGATCTAGGATGTGTTATTTTAGTGTTCCCTTTGTTATTTTTTTGAGAATAATAATAATAAATTATATATATATATATATATATATATATATACACACACACACACACACACACACACACATATATACATACATACATACATATATATATATATATATATATATATATATATATATATATATATATACACACACACACACATACATATACACACAATCCCTTGTCAGTCGGCACTCGTACGGTATAAATCAACAGTCCCCGGTGCCCTGGTCCACAGTAAAATAGAGGTCCAAAAGGGAAGCAATTAAAAAGGCACTCAGAGGGGCAAAAAATTACAGCACTCAGAGATCTAGATGAATAGACGTTTCGGAGCTTACGCCCCTTTATCAAGACATATCATACACAACAGTAACAGTAAACACACCCACTTTAAGTAGCAAAAGGTCCCGGTCTCACCGTCCCGCCGGAAGTCCTCCCGCATGACACACTTCCTGGTCGCTACTGTCCCCCGGTCGTCCCAGCAACCAAGTGGCTTGCGTTCCACCAGTGAGGCGCATGCAGGAAGCATCGTCACTGGTGCTCTGCAGTTGTAGTATTAATAACACGTTTCTTGCCTTATATATATTTTTTTTGCCCTATTTCTGTGGTTTTTTATTAGGAGCTCTCTCTGTGTAATACCTATTGTGATGTTTGTTAATATATTGGTGTATCCATAGGTTGAATACAGTAATGTAGTATTCTTTGCCTTTATTACAATATGCTGTATACCCGTTCTAGCGCTGTTGTTATACGTATGCATGTGCTTTTTATTTGTATACGTTTTTAATATGGTGTTTTGTTTACTTTATCGTATGTTCCCAGATCTCCAGCTCCACCTACAGAGCACCAGTGACCATGCTTCCTGCATGTGCCTCACTGGTGGAACGCAAGCCACTTGGTTGCTGGGATGACCGGGGGGCAGTAGCGACCAGGAAGTGCGTCATGTGGGAGGACTTCTGGCTGGGCGGTGAGACCGGGACCTTTTGCTACTTAAAGTGGGTGAGTTTACGGTTACTGTTGTGTATGATATGTCTTGATAAAGGGGCGTAAGCTCCGAAACATCGATTCATCTAGATCTCTGAGTGCTGTAATTTTTTGCCCCTCTGACTGCCTTTAATTGCTTCCCTTTTGGACACAAAATATATTATATTATATATATATATATATATATATATATATATATATATATATATATATATATATATATATATATATATATATATATATATATAAAATAAGATTTTACTTACCGATAAATCTATTTCTCGTAGTCCGTAGTGGATGCTGGGGACTCCGTCAGGACCATGGGGATATAGCGGCTCCGCAGGAGACAGGGCACAATAATAAAAGCTTTAGGATCAGGTGGTGTGCACTGGCTCCTCCCCCTATGACCCTCCTCCAAGCCTCAGTTAGGATACTGTGCCCGGACGAGCGTGCATAATAAGGAAGGATATTGAATCCCGGGTAAGACTCATACCAGCCACACCAATCACACCGTACAACCTGTGATCTGAACCCAGTTAACAGTATGATAATAACGAAGGAGCCTCTGAAAAGATGGCTCACAACAAGAATAACCCGATTTTTGTAACAATAACTATGTACAAGTATTGCAGACAATCCGCACTTGGGATGGGCGCCCAGCATCCACTACGGACTACGAGAAATAGATTTATCGGTAAGTAAAATCTTATTTTCTCTGACGTCCTAGTGGATGCTGGGGACTCCGTCAGGACCATGGGGATTATACCAAAGCTCCCAAACGGGCGGGAGAGTGCGGATAACCCTGCAGCACCGAATGAGAGAACTCCATGTCCTCCTCAGCCAGGGTATCAAATTTGTAGAATTTTGCAAACGTGTTTTCCCCTGACCAAGTAACTGCTCGGCAAAGTTGTAAAGCCGAGACCCCTCGGGCAGTCGCCCAAGATGAGCCCCCTTCCTTTTGGAATGGGCTTTTACCGATTTTGGCTGTGGCAGGCCTGCCACAGAATGTGTAAACTGAATTGTATTACAAATCCAGTGAGCAATCGTCTGCTTAGAAGCAGGAGCACCCATCTTGTTGGGTGCATACAGGCTAAACAGCGAGTCAGATTTTCTGACTCCAGCCTTCCTGGAAACATATTTTTCAGGGCCCTGACAACGTCAAGTAACTTTGAGTCCTCCAAGTCCCTAGTACCCGCAGGTACCACAATAGGTTGGTTCATGTGAAAAACAGAAAACACCTTAAGGAGAAATTGAGGACGAGTCCTCAATTCTGCCCTGTCAGAATGAAAAATTAAGTAAGGGCTTTATATATGATAAAGCCGCCAATTCTGACACACGCCTGGCTGAAGCCAGGGCTAATAAAATATCTCACATGGAAGGTGACGATGCTAAGTCCACAGTGGTGAGTGGTTCAAACCAATGTGACTTTAGGAAACTCAAAACAACATTGAGATCCCAAGGTGCCACTGGGGCACAAAAGGAGGCTGTATATGCAGTACCCCTTTTACAAACATTTGAACGTCAGGGACTAAAGCCAGTTCTTTCTGGAAGAAATTCGACAGGGCCGAAATTTGAACCTTAATGGACCCTAATTTTAGGCCCATAGACAGTCCTGTTTTCAGGAAATGTAGGAAACGACCCAGTTGGAATTCCTCTGTAGGGGCCTTCTTGGCCTCACACCACGCAACATATCTTCGCCAAATGCGGTGAAAATGTTTTGCGGTTACATCCTTCCTGTCTTCGACCAGGGTAGGGATGACTTCATCTGGAATGCCCTTTCAGGATCCGGCGTTCAACCGCCATGCCGTCAAACGCGGCCGCGGTAAGTCTTGGAACAGACAAGGCCCCTGCTGGAGCAGGTCCTTTCTTAAAGGTAGAGGCCACGGGTCTTCCGTGAACATCTCTTGAAGTTTCGGGTACCAAGTCCTTCTTGGCCAATCCGGAACCACGAGTATCATTCTTACTCATCTCCCTCTTATGATTCTCAGTACTTTTTGTATGGGAGGCATAGGAGGGAACACATACTCTGACTGGTACATCCACAGTGTTACCAGAGCGTCCACCGCTATTGCCTGAGGGTCCCTTGACCTGGCGCAATATCTAGTTTTTTGTTCAGGCGGGACGCCATCATGTCCACCTTTGGTTTTTCACAACGGTTTACAATCATGTGGAAGACTTCCCGATGAAGTCCCCACTCTCCCGGGTGGAGGTCATGCCTGCTGAGGAAGTCTGCTTCCCAGTTTTCCACTCCCGGAATGAACACTGCTGAGAGTGTTATCACATGATTTTTCGCCCAGCGAAGAATCCTTGCAGTTTCTGCCATTTCCCTCCTGCTTCTTGTGCCGCCCTGTCCGTTTACGTGGGCGACTGCCGTGATGTTGTCCCACTGGATCAATACCGGCTGACCTTGAAGCAGAGGTCTTGCTAAGCTTAGAGCATTGTAAATTGCCCTTAGCTCCAGTATATTTATGTGGAGAGAAGTCTCCAGAATCGATCACACTCTCTGGAATTTTTTTCCTTGTGTGACTGCTCCCCAGCCACTCAGGCTGGCATCCGTGGTCACCAGGACCCAGTCCTGAATGCCGAATCTGCGGCCCTTTCATAGATGAGCACTCTGCAGCCACCGCAGAAGAAACACCCTTGTCCTTGGAGACAGGGTTATCCGCTTATGCATCTGAAGATGCGATCCGGACCATTTTTCCAGCAGATCCCACGTAAAGGTTCTTGCGTGAAATCTACCGAATGGGATCGCTTTGTAAGAAACCACCATTTTTCACAGGATCCTTGTGCAATGATGCACTGATACTTTTCCTGGTTTTAGGAGGTTCCTGACTAGCTCGGATAACTCCCTGGCTTTCTTCTCCGGGAGAAAACATCCTTTTCTGGACTGTGTCCAGAATCATCCCTAGGAACAGTAGACGTGTCGTCGGAAAAAACTGCGATTTTGGAATATTTAGAATCCACTCGTGCTGTCGTAGAACTACTTAAGATAGTGCTACTCCGACCTCCAACTGTTCTCTGGACCTTGCCCTTATCAGGAAAGCGTCCATATTTCTTTTAAGAAGAATCATCATTTCGGCCATTACCTTGGTAAAGACCCAATCCAAACGGCAGCGTCTGAACTGATAGTGACAGTTCTGTACCACGAACCTGAGGTACCCTTGGTGAGAAGGGCAAATTTGGACATGTAGGTAAGCGTCCCTGATATCCAGTGACACCATATCGTCCCCTTCTTCCTGGTTCGCTATCACTGCTCTGAGTGACTCCATCTTGATTTGAACGCTTGTATGTAAGTGTTCAAATATTTCAGATCTCACCTAGCCGTCTGGCTTCAGTACCACAATATAGTGTGGAATAATACCCCTTCCCTTGTTGTAGAAGGGGTACTTTGATTATCACCTGCTGGGAATACAGCCTGTGAATTGTTCCCAATACTGCCTCCCTGTCGGAGGGAGACGTTGGTAAAGCAGACTTCAGGAACTTGTGAGGGGGAGACGTCTCGAATTTCCAATGTACACCTGGGATACTACGTGTAGGATCCAGGAGTCCACTTGTGAGTGAGCCCACTGCGTGCTGAAACTCTTGAGATGACCCCCTACCGCACCTGAGTCCGCTTGTACGGCCCCAGCGTCATGCTGCGGACTTGGCAGAAGCTGTGGAGGGCTTCTGTTCCTGGGAATGGGCTGCCTGCTGCAGTCTTCTTCCCTTTCCTCTACCCCTGGGCAGATATGACTGGCCCTTTTGCCCGCCTGCCCTTATGGGGACGAAAGGACTGAGACTGAAAAGACTGTGTCCTTTTCTGCTGAGATGTGACTTGGGGTAACAAAAGGTGGATTTTTCAGCTGTTGCCATGGCCACCAGGTCCGATGGACCGCCCCTTTATACGGCAATACTTCCATGTGCCGTCTGGAATCTGCATCACCTGACCACTGTCGTCTGGCAGATATGGACATCACATTTACTCTTGATGTCAGAATGCAAATATCCCTCTGCGCATCTCGCATATATAGAAATGCATCCTTAAAATGCTCTATAGTCAATAAAATCTTGTCCCTGTCAAGGGTATCAATATTTTCAGTCAGGAAATCCGACCAAGCCCCCTCAGCGCTGCACATCCAGGCTGAGGCGATTGCTGGTCGTAGTATAACACCAGTATATGTGTATATACTTTTAGGATATTTTTCAGCTTCCTATCAGCTGGCTCCTTGAGGGCTGCCGTATCTGGAGACGGTAACGCCACTTGTTTTTATAAGCGTGTGAGCGCCTTATTCACCCTAAGGTGTGTTTCCCAACTCGCCCTAACTTCTGGCGGGAAAGGGTATACCGCCAATAATTTTCTATCGGAGGAAACCCACGTATCATCACACACTTCATTTAATTTATCTGATTCAGGAAAAACTACAAGTAGTTTATTCACACCCTACATAATACCCTTATTTGTGGTACTTGTAGTATCAGAAATATGTAACACCTCCTTCATTGCCCTTAACATGAAACGTGTGGCCCTAAAGGAAAATACGTTTGTTTCTTCACCGTCGACACTGGAGTCAGTGTCCGTGTCTGTGTTGACCGACTGAGGTAAATGGGCGTTTTTACAAGCCCCTGACGGTGTCTGAGACGCCTGGACAGGTACTAATTTGTTTGCCGGCCGTCTCATGTCGTCAACCGACCTTGCAGCGTGTTGACATTATCACGTAATTCCTAAATAAGCCATCCATTCCAGTGTCGACTCCCTAGAGAGTGACATCACCAATACAGGCAATTTGCTCCGCCTCCTCACCAACATCGTCCTCCTACATGTCGACACACACGTACCGACACACAGCACACACACAGGGAATGCTCTGACAGAGGACAGGACCCCACTAGCCCTTTGGGGAGACAGAGGGAGAGTTTGCCAGCACACACCAAAAACGCTATAATTATACAGGGACAACCCCTTATACAAGTGTTTTCCCTTATAGCATTTTTATATATGTAATATCGCCAAATAAGTGCCCCCCCTCTCTGTTTTAACCCTGTTTCTGTAGTGCAGTGCAGGGGAGAGCCTGGGAGCCTTCCTCACAGCAGAGCTGAGCAGGAAAATGGCGCCGTGTGCTGAGGAGAATAGGCCCCGCCCCCTTTTCGGCGGGCTCTTCTCCCGGAGTTTGTGAGATCTGGCAGGGGTTAAATACATCCATATAGCCTCAAGGGCTATATGTGATGTATTTTAGCCATAAAAAGGTATTATACATTGCTGCCCAGGGCGCACCCCCCAGCGCCCTGCACCCTCAGTGACAGTTGGTGACTGTTGGTGAAGTGTGCTGACAACAATGGCGCACAGCTGCAGTGCTGTGCGCTACCTTATGAAGACTGAAAGTCTTCTGCCGCCTGTTTCTGGACCTCTGGATCTCTTCAACTTCGGCATCTGTAAGGGGGGTCGGCGGCACGGCTCCGGGACGAACCCCAGGGTGAGACCTGTGTTCCGACTCCCTCTGGAGCTAATGGTGTCCAGTAGCCTAAGAAGCAAATCCATCCTGCACGCAGGTGAGTTTTCTTCTCTCCCCTAAGTCCCTCGTAGCAGTGAGCCTGTTGCCAGCAGGACTCACTGAAAATAAAAAACCTAACTTAAACTTTTATTCTAAGCAGCTCAGGAGAGCCACCTAGATTGCACCCTTCTCGTCGGGCACAAAAATCTAACTGAGGCTTGGAGGAGGGTCATAGGGGGAGGAGCCAGTGCACACCACCTGATCCTAAAGCTTTTATTATTGTGCCCTGTCTCCTGCGGAGCCGCTATATCCCCATGGTCCTGACGGAGTCCCCAGCATCCACTAGGACGTCAGAGAAATATATATATATATATATATATATATATATATTTTATTTATTTTTTTCATATATTTTCATATATTCATATTCCGGAACCCTCGGGTCCCTAGTGACATTAATGTGTTCTGAATGTGTATGACCATGTACTGAAAGCCCCAATTGTGGATCTAACAGGAAACCTTATGGTCGACAGAAAACCCAGTAGTCGTCGACAGCAGGAAGTAGTAACCAGGCAAAATAACATCCTTGCGACCCTGAGGGGTCCGACGGGAGTATACATAAATAATTTTAATAACACTCACCCCACATATACTACCATGTCTGTGCTCGAGCTACAGGCCCATGGAACCGTACCATACATATAAATATATATACAGGCATAAGGCAGTTACAGCATGTTAATTTACACCCAGTAATAACAGCTGGTGCCTACAGGGTCACCCACATACCACTGTCTCCCATACAGTGTTTACTTTTGACAAGCATACAACTACCGACCTGTTGCCTCTGCTATCAAGTACCAACAGGCGTCGGCAATGCCATAGCAGTTTGTGTCAGAACACTCACGCATGTTGACACGTGGACTATAGTGGGTATATCTGACATGGAACACACAGAGAATATGGACAACAATGATTGCATGCCCATTTCAAAAAATAGTGCTATACATTGCTCAATATAACACTAAAAGACTGTGCCCCCCCCCCCCTCGTTTGTACTGTACACATTTCTGGCAGGGACAGAGAGAAAATGGCGCTGAACACTGTTGTGAGGGCTAAGCCCCACCCTTTTTTCAGTGCGCTTCAACCCCATTATAATATAGTTTTTTATGCAGGCAGGGGACCGTATACAGTGTCTACGCACTATATACCCACTTAAATTATATACATATTGCTGTCCAGGGCACGCGCCCCCCCCCCGCCCATGTAAAACCGTTGGGTGTGTGTGAGCAATAGTGCGCAGCGTGACCGCTGCGTTATACTGGTGGGGGTATCGTACACAGTGCCCGAATATGCTTTCTTGCCAGTCTAAACGAGACCCTCAGTAACTGCTGCCCAGGGCACTCTCTCCCCCCCCCCCAGCGCCCTGCACCCTTTGAGTGCCGTTGGTGTGTGGGAGCATGGAGCGCAGCGCTTACCTCCGTTACTGAAGTCTTCTGTTCTTCTCATACTCACCCGGCTTCTTTCTTCTGGCTTATGTGAGGGGGATGACGGTGCGGCTCCGGGAACAAGCAGCTAGGCGCACCAAGTAATCGAACCCTCTGGAGCTAATGGTGTCCAGTAGCCTAAGAAGCAGAGCCTTTGAACTAAGAAGAAGTAGGTCTGACTTCTCTCCCCTCAGTCCCACGATGCAGGGAGCCTGTAGCCAGCAGGTCTCCCTGAAAATAAAAAAACTAACAATAAAGTCTTTAGAGAAACTCTGTAGAGCTCCCCTAGTGTGTGTCCAGTCACTCCTGGGCACAGAGTCTAACTGAGGTCTGGAGGAGGGGCATAGAGGGAGGAGCTAGTTCACACCCATTCAAAGTCTTATAGTGTGCACATGTCTCCTGCAGATCCAGTCTATACCCCATGGTCCTTATGGAGTCCCCAGCATCCTCTAGGACATAGGAGAAATACAGATCTCATAAGCAATATGTACTAAAATTAACAATTCATACTAACAAGTAGAGAGAATTTTTAGTACTGTATACCCTTCCTCCATAGAGCGGGATACAGGGAGACTCGCCACACTTCCATATCCAACAAATACGCTCGCAAGACGCTGAGTGGATTCAGACGCTACTAGTGTACACTGCAGTTCTGATAACTGATGCAAGACACGGACGCTCACCAACGGACACTCAGTGAAATGCCACGTGTATGCAGACGCTAAGGCCTGCGACTCGGTCCGGCAATCTCTAGCATACACAACCGCGGCGTATAAGCTGCGACCGAGTACCCTTGTGGTAGCGTCTGAGACGGAAGTGAGGTCATTCAGTTCATGGACGGAAGACACGTGGAAACTGGTCATGAACTTGGGGGAGGGGCGGCCAGGAGAGAGTCTAATTCCCCCCGTTGACTTAAACTTTAAGGATCGCGGTCTCAACTTAGTCCAGGTGCCTGTTATCCCTAGAGCGTAGCGCTGTCGCACCAGAGAGTGTTCGGCGCATCACACTGTTTGTAGTCTCCACCAATACAGTGTAGCCGTGTCCGGACCCCCCTAGTAAGAGGAAATCCATAGACTTACCTTCCCCCCATGCTCCGGCCACAGCCTGGTTACGTCTGCTGGACCTGCTAGAATATTCGACACAGACGCCCGTCGAAACAGCACTGTACCGCTAAGGTAAGCGTTGTTGCGACCGGGTGGGGAGTTGTTGGAGCAACTCTTTCTAATATGCGTTTAAGATGCTGTTAAGAAAAGTCACTCAAAAAACCATAGTAAGACTAAAAATAAAATAAAAAGCTACAGGCTGCTATAACAGCAGCCCTGTGACCATGGCCGGCTCCTTGCCGCACCAAACAAAAAACTGATTTGACCGAATCAGTGGGCGGGATTATATGGTGAAGCCCCGATGCATCCTGGGAGGCCAGAAAGCTCGTGACAGATTGGTGCCATTTCCGCTGTCGCTCCGGCATATCCCAATGTTATCCTGTGGACCCAGCCAGAGAAATGAGGGATTTATGAATTTTTGGGAAGTGATAACAGGTGGCTGTGGTGGGATAGGGTACAAAAAGAAACCATGTGTCTCTGGATAGGACCGCTTCAGCTAGGGCAGAATCTAGCAGACTAACTCACCAAGGAAACCGGTGGTAGGGCTGTTGTCCAAAGTACAATAAAAGGTGCAATCACCTTGTTGTTTATAAGCTTCAGCAAGATAATCTTGTTTGTCTTGGACCACAAAACCACCTCCTTTATCCGCCTCCGTGATAATAGAGGAGTTCATTAGATTTTTTAGAGCCCTTTTATCCGTTCTTGACAGATTACAATTATATTTAGTTTGGGATTTATCCGTTTTACATAGTCTTAAAATCATCCAGTGTAACGTTATAAAAAGTCTCTATGTTGTTACTTTTCACCGAAAAGGGATAGAATTCAGACTTAAGCTTCAGATTTGTTAAGCCTTATATTTTATGCTCATCATCACATGTTTTTACAGGAATGGGGGAATTTAAAGTATTGTTTGCTTCCAATAGGGTTTCCAAAATTGCAAGGGATGGATCGTCCTTAATATCCAAGACTATCGGAAGGGCCTCTTCACCATGTTTTTTGGATATTTTCGTTGGCAAAGTATCGTTTACGACACAATGTACAGACAAATCGATTTAAATCAACAAGACGTTCAAAGATGTTTGGACTAGATGTGGTAGAAAATATAAGACCCTTATTTAAAAGGGAGAGAGTTGGTCATAGTCTCTCATTCATTTTTAATAATTTGCATTGCTTAGGTGATCCTCTAGTTTAAACAATTAAGATTTAATTGAACACTATTGGCCTGATTCAGAGGTGCATGCAGCAGCAGCCTGTGACTTTATGCTAATGTAGTTACAGTTTTCCTAGTGTACTTCTGTGCAGTCCGAGGACTGTGACGATCACTTTCGGCACCTGTACATGCAGTAATACCTATTGGTGGTGGATGCAAACTTCATCAGAACAATTTTTCATCCAATATAGGACCCAATGTATACCCGGCCTCACACCAGCCCTATGGCAGGGGCAGATTCAGCATCTGACTGTAGGCCTCCCACAGTATGTCTGCAGCTGTGTATGCAGTTACTTTCACTGCCACGCCAGTAACACGTCCACTAAAATCAAAATTTTTGCATGCATTTCTAGACACCTTCCATCACTTTCCTGTCACCTATATTCCTGTTGACTTCAAGATGCTATTCAGCCATCAGAGCATAGAGGATTACCTAAGTTTAGAGTTTGTAGACTGTTGACAAGACTTAAGTAAACGGGGAGGTTCTGCGTTTCATTATCACAGGTCTGAAAAGCAAACATTTTATTTCACAAGGTACCAATACAGAAAAGTGAAGTGGTATTTTAACAAAATGGAAAAAAAAAAAAAAAACCACCAGCAAACATAACACTAGGTCTACTACTTATTTTATTGTTAGCAGGAATTACACAACTCTTTGCAGGTTACTAGATTTATAATAGTTCTGTGAAATACTATAAGTGGTAAGGCATATCTCATGTGATGCCATAGCAAAAGTTCTGATAAAATGCACACAAGCATGTAACGCCCAGGTATGGGTTCTAAGTGCTTATCGAGGATGGAGCAACAAACAATTAACTTTATATTTTGCAAGACCGATATCTTCCAGCTACATTCTCCCAATTGATGACATTCCAGATAGCTTTTAGATAGTCAGGCCTAACATTCTTATATTGCAGGTAATAAGCATGTTCCCATACATCAATGCCCAGAAGAGGAATAAGACCTGAGAAAAGAAACCAACATAATATAGAACATGAGTAACATTTGATGTGAAAAAAATAAAAAATAAAACCACCAACAACAATGAATGCTCCCACAATATGGGCCCTCTCACCTGTTGTTCCTTGCAGGGGATCCTGATTAGCACATGCAGCAACTTGTAGGCGGTCTGATTCTTTGTTGTAACCGAGCCAGCCCCATCCTGATCCTTGCACTGCAGCTGACACAGTGGTAAGCTTATCCTTAAACTTCTCAAATGAGCCAAAGTCACGTTTTATGGCCTCTAAAAGTTCACCTAGTACCAATGAAAACAGGAATTTAATACCTACCGGTAATTTCTTTTCTCGTAGTCCATAGTGGACACTGGGGATCTGTACTTTAGTATCATGGGGTATAGATCGGCCCACTGAAGCCTGGCACTTTAAAACCTTTAGTGTGAGGTATGTGTGTGCTGGCTCCTCCCCTCTATGCCCCTCCTACCAGACTGTCTAGGTAACTGTGCCTGAGGAGACGTACTTGTTTTCTTCTCTCGTGGTATGTCCAACAGCGGTGAGGCACTAAACCAGCCGAAAGGAGGTCGCTAACCAAAACAGAGGATAGCAACACCAACCTAACCAGGATAGCAAAGCTATCCCAACAACAAAATGGGACCGCAACTGCAGGCCAACCAAACACTTACTCAGGTAAGCAGGAATCGAAGCACTGAGGCAGGTACCCAGTATCCACTACGAGAAAAGGAATTACCGGTAGGTATTAAATTCCTATTTTCTCTTACGTCCTAGTGGATACTGGGGGATCTGTACTTTAGTACCATGGGGAAGTCTCAAAACTCCCAAACGTCTGGGAGAGTGCAGAGACCCCTGTAACACCGCCTGACCAAACTGAAGGTCATCCTTGGCCAAGGTGTCGAACCAATAGAACTTAAAAAAAATAAGAAAGAAAGAAAGAAAGAAAGAAAGAAAGAAAGAAAGAAAGAAAGAAAGAAAGAAAGAAAGAAAGAAAGAAAGAAAGAAAGAAAGAAAGAAAGAAAGAAAGAAAGAAAGAAAGAAAGAAAGAAAGAAAGAAAGAAAGAAAGAAAGAAAGAAAGAAAGAAAGAAAGAAAGAAAGAAGAGGGAAAAAAAAAATAAAAATAAAAAAAAGGAGGAGAAGAGAAAAGAAAAGAGAAGGGAAGAGAGAGAAAAAAAAGGGAAGAGAAGAGAAAGAAAAAAAAAAAAAGGATAAAAATAATTCGAGGAGAAAAAAAAAAAAAAAAAAAAGGGGAAAAGAGAAGAAAAAAAAGGAAAGAAAATGAAGAAAAAAAAAAAAAAAAAAAAAAAAAAGGGGAAGAGGAGAAAAAAAAAAGAAAGAAGAGAAGAAAAAAAAATAAAAATGAGGAGAAAAAAAAAAAAAAAAAAAAAGGAAAAAAAATGAGAAAATAAAGAAAAAAGAGAAGAGAAAAAGGGATAAAAGTAAAAAAAAAAAAAAAAAAAAAAAAAAAAAGGGAGAAAATAGAAGAAAAAAAAAAAAAAAAGGGTAAAGAGAAAGAAAAAAAAAAATAGAAAAGAAAAAGAGAAAAGAAAAAAAAAAAAAAAAAAAAAAAGGGAAAAGAGAAAAGAAAAAAAAGGAAAGAAAATGAAGAAAAAAAAAAAAAAAAAAAAAGGGGAAGAGGAGAAAATAAAAAAGAAAGGAGAAGAAAAAAAAATAAAAATGGAGAAAAAAAAAAAAAAAAAAAAGGAAAAAAAATGAGGAGAAAAGAAAAAAGAGGAGAAAAAGGGAAAAAAGTAAAAAAAAAAAAAAAAAGGGAGAAAATAGAAGAAAAAAAAAAAAAAAAAAAAAAAAGGGTAAAGGGAAAGAAAAAAAAAAAAAAATAGAAAAGAAAAAGAAAAAAAAAAAGAAAATAGAAAAGAAAAAGAGAAAAAAAAAAAAAAATAAAGAAACAAGAAACAGGGGAAAAAAGAAATTAGAATAAAAAAAATTGGGTAAAAAAAAAAAAAAAAAATGGAGGGAAGACCTTTCCTAGCTAGAATCTCTGTCTCAACTTCCAAGTCGTCAAACGTAGCCGCTGTAAGTCTGGATCAGACCTTGTTGAACAAGATCCTTTTGAAGCAGGAGAGGCCAGAGATCCTCCAGAGCCATAGTTAGGAGGTCCGAGTATCATGCCCCTCGAGGCCAATTCGATTCGCTTGAACGCTTTCCCTTCTTAGTCTTTTTAGAACCCTTGGAATTAGCAGAAGAGGAGGGAACAGGTACACAAACTGGCACGTCCATGGTGTCGTCAGAGCATCCACTGCTACAGCCTGCGGATCCCTCGTTCTGGAACAGTAACGGCATAGCTTCTTGTTGAGATGAGAAGCCATCAGATCCATCTGCGGATGGCCCCACCGGTGAATTAACTGTTGAAACACCTGGGGATGTAGGTTGCCCCGGATTGAAGTTGTGTCTGCCGAGGAAGTTTGCTTCCCAGTTGTTCACTCCAGGAATAAATATGGCAGATATAGCCCTTGCGTTGGACTCCGCCCAGGCGAGTATTCTTGATACTTCTTGCATCGCCGCTCTGCTTTTTGTTCCCTCTTGTCGGTTTATGTACGCCACCGTCGCGGCGTTGTCCGATTGAACCTGGATCACCCAATCCTTCAGGAGATGGGAAGCATGCAGAAGAGCTTTGTAAATTGCCCTGAGTTCCAGGATGTTTATCGGCAGAGCAGATTCCTGAACTGTATATATACCCTGGAACGGAGCCCCTTGTATTGGATTGCCTCGTAAGCAGCAACAATCCTGCCCGGCAAGTGTATGCAAAGATGTATGGATACCTTGAGCGGACTATTTTAAGACACTGTATCCAGCATCATTCAAAGGAACTGAAGACATTGGATCGGTTCCAGGTGAGATTTCTGGAAAATTTAGGATCCACCCATGATCTGTAAGCAGGCGAGTCGTCAGATTGATGCTCTGCAATAGACGCTCCCTGGACATAGGGGACTGTTGACTCCCATCATGCGCAGTTGCAGCATCATCTCCACCATGACCTTGGTGAAGACCCTCGGAGCTTTGGACAGGCCAAAGCCTGAAACTGGAAATGGTCATCCAAGATGGTGAACCTGAGGTAAGCCTGATGAGAGGGCCACATGGGAATGTGTAGGTAAGCATCCTTGACATCTAGACCGGACACCACTTCCCGGAGGGATTCAGTCCTGAATTCCCGCAGATATGGGTTTAGAGACTTCAGGTTTAAGATGGGTCGCACCGAACAGTCTTGTTTTGAAACAAGACTGGAGTAAAAACCCCTCTTGGGGGAACGGAGGAGGTACTGGAACCACCACCCGTCCGCAAAAGTTTTTGAATAGCCTCTTGCAAGGTAACTTTTGCTGCGGGTAAAACTGGCAAGCCCGATTTGAAAGAAAACCTGTGAAGAGGAAGTGCTTGAAATTCCAGCTGGTACCCCTGGGAAATGAGGTCCCTCACCCAAGGATCCGGGCAGGACCTCACCCACACATGGGCAAAGTGTTGAAGGCGAGCACACACCTGAAAGTTGCCTTGCTGCTGGGGTCAACCGTCATGCGGAAGGTTTAGCGGCAGGAGTTCTGGTTGTCTGGTTCAGGGAGGCAGCAGCTGTAGGTTTACGGAACTTACCACGAGATCGTCTGGGAGTGGTGGAGACCCCTCGGCCACTGCCCCTGAACCTTGCCACACAAGGACTACAAGGAGGGTCCTGTGTAAGAGTGTCTAGCAGGTGGCGCACCCGATGGCACATACTTACCTGCCGTCGCCTGAGAGATCCATTTATTTAATTTGTCACCAAACAAGGCATCACTTGTAAAAGGGAAGATTTTCTACACCCTCTTTGGAATCAGCGTCCGCTGACCATTGACTTAACCAGAGCTCTGCGTCCCGAAACAGCCATAGCAGTAGTGCGGCCATTTATCTTACACAATTCCTTAATTGCCTCGCTCATAAAATTTGTAGCATCCTGTATACGTTGCAGCAGAGTAATGACCTCCTCCCGGGTCAGAGAGTCTAAACCATCAATAACAGTATCAGACCACTTGACAACCGCCCTGGAAATCCACCCAAACACAGTTGTGGGGCGCTGTGCTATGGCTGCTGCTGCATATATTGCTGAGAGTGGTCTCAATTTTACGGTCAGCCGGCACTTTTAGGGATATAACCCCTGGCAGTACCAATTTCTTAGACAGTCTGGATACAGACGGATCGACTGACGGGGGTAGTTTTCCCATACCTTCGTATCCTCAGCTGGGAGGGGAAAAGTCTTTGGTCTAACAATAAAGTACAACTCATCTGGTTCTGCGTCCTCATCAGGTATGTGAAGAACCTCTCTTACCACATAAATGAGGGGGACCGAGAGCTGTCCTCATCCATATCATCAGACTGATCAGAATCAGAATGGAGCACCTGTGGCAGTGAGAGTTTATGTGAAACCAACAGAGGGGGCTGAGAAGCCTCTAGTATCTGCTGCTTTTGCCATAAAATCAATAGACTGTTTCAACACCTGTCTCCTTTTAGCTGCAGCTAATTCTGAATTTATATTCCAAATCACGCTTTTAAAATTATCTAGCCAGCCAGGTGCCTGTGAACGGTGTCCCTGTGGAGATAAGGAGCACTGTTCACACATGAGGGACCCCGCTGATGAAGGGGTAGAGGTACAAGCAGCACACATAACCATGTCCATAGACATATTTACCCAACTGTAATACAGCACAGCTCACCGAAACACCTCCACACAGACCCGAGAGAGCCCCTGGAGTGACACTGAGGAACGGAGACCAACACACAAAACACAGCAGCAGTGTGTGAAACTAGGTGTACAGCCTGATAGAAGTGCAGCGGCACTACCGCTGGTGTGCTCCCCCACCACTGCTCTGACCCTCTGTTACCAGTACAGAATCTGCAACAGCGTGGGTCCCTGGAGGAGCACCGTGTATGCAGCCTCGATGATCCGCAGCAACAGGAAATGGCGCCTTCGCGCCTCTGGTACCGCTCCAGGAACCGCTCCAGGTAGCCCCGCCCCTTACAGTGGCACGCAGTCCCTTCAGTTTTATACTGGCCATGTTACAAAAATACATACATGCCCTAATGGACAGTGAGCACTGCGGGGCATGAGCCTTGAGCAAGTCTGGTCCGCGACGGGCACCGCAGCTCGTGGCCACCGCGCAACATGCCGCCAAAACTACACCGGGGACCCGCTAGCCGGGACCCCGCTGTTAAAACTCACTGCACCTATTAATCTTCGGCATCTGTAAGAGGGTAGCGGCTAGCTGCTGGCATGGGCACATACACTAACAGTGTGTGAACAGCACATCAGAAGATCAGTGTCCTGTCAGCTGGGATTACGAACCATTAACCCTCAAGAGGTTGGTTCAGTATCCCCTCTAAGTCCCACAAAGCAGGTAGACTGGTTGCCAACCAGTACTATCTGAAAATAATAAAACTAAAATAAAAAAAGGAAACTCCAGAGCTCCAGAGAAATGCACCCGGCTCACTGGGCACATTTTTCTAAACAGAGTCTGATAAGAGAGCACAGAGGGGAGGAGCCAGCACACACATACTCACACTAAAGGTTTTAAAGTGTCAGGCTCCAGTGGACCCGATCTATACCCCATGGTATTAAAGTACAGACCCCTAGTATCCACTAGGACGTAAGAGAAATGTATCATTAGCAAAGAAAACATACATAACACCAGGTCATATACATATGTACAGTAAAAAACATTTGAAGTAGAACATGTACTGACCTTGAGGTTCACCACCACCATTGGGAGAAAGATTTGTCCAGAAAATTGTGTGATTTATATGGCCACCACCATTAAATTTGAGGGAAGGCTGGAGAGAGACCTGTGCAGTCACATCACCTAAAATGTAAGGATTGAGAGGAGATTACAAACACGAACATACTTTAAACTGAATATAGAATGGGAAATACTCTAGGTTTATGGAATTACATTTAGTCATCCTCATTCAGCTTTTAGGTTCCACACAGTTTCCAGGGGGCCGTACTGGCAATATACAGGTAACAGTGATAGACATCAATAGTACAGTGACTAATCTGACATAACATTGTAACGGGCGGTATTCATGTGACCGGCGGTCGAGAGACCGACGGTCACATGACCTCCACCAACATCCTGCCCCCTCACTATCCCGATGGTCGGCATGCCGACCAAAAGGGACTATTTCCACTCGTGGGTGTCCACGACACCCATAGAGTGGGAATAGAACCTGTGGCGACCGCAGGTCGCCTCCGAGCCTGCAGCAGGGCGAGCCCGCAAGGGGCTTGCTGCTCTCGCACCTCCACGCCGGGATCCCGGCGTCTGTGTGCTGCCGGGATCTCGGCGTCGGTATGCTGACCGGCAGTCTTCTGACCACCGGTCAGACATACTGCACCCATTGTAACAATGCAGAGCGAAGGACCGACAAATTAGGTAGGATGCGGATCACGGGCGTATTTAGAGAGGAAAGAGCCCACATGCAGTCTTACACAGATTACAACACTCATGCAGATGGTGCAACGGTTGGGAGCCTCACTATGGGCTAAATCATAGATTGCTAAATAATGTATGCGCAAGTTCATTTGCGATCAAAAATCTGCTAATAGATACAATATACTCCCACAACACAAACTTGCAATAAGAAAAACCAGTACACAAAAGAGGAGACACCCAGGGTACTTAGCAATTCAGCGATGCGAGTGTTAACCTTTCATCAACTTTGCTAATGTAGCTAATTTAGCAGACATTCACAAACAGACCATCTGCTTCTTCCTCCGTATGCATTGTGATTTACATTTATATTTGAAAAAAATAAATAAATAATTTAAATTTAAAACTGTACTGTTAATCTTTTATTACTGCAGCATAAATTATGTGCATTATTAATCCTAAACCACAATATTTTAGAAATGTTTACCTTTAGTGTGCAACGCAAATAGGGTTGTGTATAATTTGAGAAAAACAAAAACAAATAATGTATCTATTAACCGTTACTTTAAAGCGAAACGGATATTGTTGCGCTATAACAATTGGACATGCATAAGCTGATGCAAGAACAAAACACATGGGTAATCTGTATATGTTACTAACATAAGACACAACATTTTGGTTGAATGCTGAAGTTAAGGACAGAATAAATAAAAATTTAAAAAAAATATGTATGTATGTATGTATGTATGTATGTATGTATGTATGTATGTATGTATGTATGTATGTATGTATGTATGTTACCTTTGTTAAAACTTTCTGCGAGGTACACTGGGCTCCACAAGGAATGGACAATGGGGTGTAGAGTAGGATCTTGATCCGAGGCACCAACAGGCTCAAATCTTTGACTGTTCCCAGAATGCATAGCGCCGCCTCCTATATCACCCCGCCTCCCTGCACAGGATCTCAGTTTTTAGTTAACCAGTCCAATGCAGTAGCAGGAAAAGAGACGACAACGGTTAGTAGCCACAACACCGCATTCTCACGACAGGAGACGTGTCAGCGGCTAATGCCATACCAATCCAAAGAAGCTAAGTGCGGCAGGGTGGGCGCCCTGTGGAGCCCAGTGTGCCTCGCAGAAAGTTTTAACAAAGGTAAGTTCTTACCATAAAAATTGTTTTCTGCTGCCGGGTACACTGGGCTCCACAAAGAATGGACAATAGGGATGTCCTAAAGAAGTTCCTTATGGGAGGGGGACGCACTGTAGCGGGCACAAGAACCTGGAGTCCAAAGGAAGCATCCTGGGAAGCGGCAGTATCGAAGGCATAGGACCTTATAAACGTGTTCACAGAGGGCCACGTAGCCGTCTTGCACAATTGTTCAAGGGTCGCGCCACGTTGGGCCGCCCAAGAAGGTCCAACAGACCGAGTAGAATGGGCCTTAATGTGATCAGGAGCAGAGAGACCAGCCTTCACATAAGCTTGTGCAATCACCATTCTAATCCATCTGGCCAGAGTTTGCTTGTGAGCAGGCCAGCCCCGTTTGTGAAACCCAAACACAACAAAAAGAGAATCAGATTTCCTAATAGGAGCAGTTCTCTTCACATAGATACGGAGAGCCCGTACCACATCCAAAGACCGCTCTTTGGGAGACAGATCAGGAGAAACAAGTGCCGGAACTACAATCTCCTGATTACGGTGGAACAAAGAAACCACCTTAAGTAGATAGCCGGGACGAGTCCTAAGAACCTCCCGGTCACGGTGAAATATCAGATATGGGGGAGGGGACTACAGGACAAGGCACCCAAATCAGACTTCTAGCTGAAGCAATAGCCAGCAGAACCACCACCTTAAGGGAAAGCCACTTAAAGTCAGCTGAACCAAGAGGTTCAAACGGAGGCTCTTGTAACGTCTCCAATACCACCGAGCCACAGGCGGGACATAGGGAGGTTGGATACGCAACACGCCCTAAGTAAAAGGTATGCACATCAGGTAAGGTCGCAATTTCTCTCTGAAACCACACCGACAAGGCAGATATTTGAACCTTGAGGGGAGGCCAGACGCAGGCCTAAGTCCAGGCCCTGCTGAAGAAAAGCCAATAACTTGGCTATACTAAACTTGGAAGCGTCATAATCGTTAGATGCGCACCAAACAAAGTAAGAATGCCAGACCCTATAGTAAATCCGAGCCGAAGCCGGTTTCCGGGCCCGCAACATAGTTTGAATGACCGCCTCAGAAAACCCTTTAGCCCTTAAGACGGAAGCTTCAAGAGCAGAATTCCTTTTTCTTACTTGAACTTCTGAATTACCCTGGGCAGGGAGTGACACTGGAGTGAACACGTACGGCAGCCGAAACCTCCATGGTACCGCCAGCGCATCCACGAATGCTGCTTGAGGATCCCTTGTCCTTGCTCCGAAGACCGGAACCTTGTGATTGTGTCGAGACGCCATCAGATCTACATCTGGAAGGCCCCACCTTTCCATTAGGAGTTGAAACACTTCTGGATGGAGGCCCCACTCGCCGGCATGCACATCCTGACGACTGAGAAAGTCCGCTTCCCAATTCAGGACTCCCGGAATGAATATTGCCGATATGGCCGGTAGATGGCGTTCTGCCCACTGTAGAATCCGTGAGACTTCCTTCATTGCTAGGTGGCTTCGAGTGCCGCCTAGATTATTTATGTAAGCCACTGTGGTGGCGTTGTCAGACTCTACTTGAACAGGATGGTTCTGAATTAAATGCTGGGCTAGGTTCAAGGCATTGAAGACCGCCTGCAACTCCAGAATATTGATCGAGAGGAGGGACTCCTCCTTGGTCCACCGCCCCTGAAGGGAGTGTTGCTCCAGCACCGCGCCCCAATCTCTTAGACTGGCATCTGTCGTCAACAGGACCCAGTCGGATATCCAGAACGGACGGCCCCTGCACAGTTGTTGGTCCCGGAGCCACCAGAGCAGCGACAGACGGACCTCCGGAGTCAATGAGATCATTTGAGACCTGATCCGGTGAGGCAGGCCGTCCCATTTGGCTCGAATCAGCCTCTGGAGAGGGAAAGCGTGAAATTGAGCGTACTCCACTATGTCGAATGCTGACACCATGAGGCCCAGCACCTGCAACGCCAAAATGTATAGACACTTGCGGACGAGATAGGAAGCAACGAATCCTGTCCTGAAGTTTCAGGACTTTCTCCTGAGACAGGAACAACTGCTGGTTGTGAGTGTCCAATAGTGCTCCCAGATGCACCATGCTCTGAGCAGGGATCAGGGATGACTTCTTCCAGTTGATGAGCCACCCGTGGGCTTGCAGAAACCGGACCGTCACGTCTAGATGACGCAGGAGAAGTTCTGGGGAAATTTACCAGGATTAACAAGTCATCCAAATATGGCAGTATCCTGACCCCTTGACGGCGGAGTACCACCGTCATCACCGCCATGACTTTTGTAAAGACTCGCGGAGCCGTGGTTAAACCAAAAGGTAAACGCCCGAAACTGGTAATGGCAGTTGCCAAACGCAAATCTCAGGTATTGCCGATGAGACACTGCTATAGGAATATGCAGGTAAGCATCCTGTATATCCAGGGAGACCATGAAGTCCCCATGTTCCAAGGCTAGAACTATAGAGCGAAGGGTTTCCATTCGGAACTTGGAAACCTTCACAAACCTGTTCAATGCCTTGAGGTTGAGAATGGGCCGGGAGGACCCATTCGGTTTCGGGACTAGAAACAGCGGAGAATAGTACCCCCGACCCCTCTGCGCAAGAGGCACCTGTACTACGACTCCTGTATCCAGGTGGGTCTGTACCACCGAATGTAGAGTGTCTGCCTTTGTCTTGTCCAACGGGACATCTGTCTGGCAAAATCGATGAGGGGGGGGGGGGGGGCGGTTTTTGAAGGCTATGGCGTAACCTTGAGCGATACTTCCCGTACCCAGGCATCTGAAGTGGTCTTCAACCATTCCTGGGTATACCCTAGAAGCCGGCCCCCCACCCTGGGATCCCCCAGAGGGAGGCCCGCCCAGTCATGCGGCAGGCTGATCTGTCTTGGAAGCTGGCTGACGGGCCGCCCAGGCTCTTTTGGCCTTAGGCTTACCAGGTTTGGAAGTGCGGGCCTGCTTGTTGTACGCCTGACCTTTTGCTTTACCTGAAGGATGAAAGGGGCGAAAGGAAGTACCTTTAGTCTTCGACACAGAAGGAGCAGTACTTGGCAGACAGGCAGTAGCCAAGTCAGCCACAATCTTATTTAAATCCTCCCCAAACAGAATATCTCCCTTAAAAGGGAGTACCTCCAGGGTTTTTCTAGAGTCCAGATCCACAGACCAGGATCTCAGCCACAATATCCGGCGAGCCAGGACTGACGTAGTAGAGGCCTTGGCTGCCAGGATACTGGCATCAGAAGCCGCCTCTTTAATACAACGAGAAGCATTGTCTAGCATGGTCAGAGGAGATTTCAGCATCTAACTCCAAGGCCCATGCTTCAATGACCTCTGCAGCCCAAGTAGCTGCAATAGTGGGCCTTTGTGCAGCATCCGTGAGGGAGTAAATCGCTTTCAGACAACCCTCCACACGTTTATCCGTAGGCTCTTTTAGAGACGTAATGGTGGTGACCGGTAGAGCTGAGGAAACCACCATCCTAGCTACATGCGAGTCCACTGGAGGAGGCATTTCCCAATTCTTAGACAGCTCCGGCGCGAGGAGATAGCGAGCCAGCATCTTCTTTTGAGGCACAAACTTCGTACCCGGGTTTTCAAAGGGTTCCTGACGTATATCAATTAGATGGTCAGAGTGAGGTAAAACTTGTTTAATCACCTTCGGACGCTGGAACCTATCTGGTTTCTTAGAAGGAACGGATGGCTCGGGATCATCCGTAATCTGTAAAATTAAACTTAATAGCCTCCAAAAGATCAGGAACATCCACATGTGAACCACCCTCCGCATCAGCCGTATCTGAGTCAGAACCTGTGGGGACAGTGTAAGTGCCATCTTCATCCGACGAGGTGTCAGTGACAGCAGTGGATTGTGAGGAGTCAAGCGCTCGCTTAGAGGACCCCTTGGACGTAGGCGAGCGACGGTCAGACTTTTTAGTAGTCAGGGACTGGTTCAACTTCTTTATTTGAGCAGATAAATCGTCCGCCCACGGCGGGTTAGCTGCAGGGACCACAAACGGTTGCACCGGAATTGGGGGTCCCATAGAGGGTGTTAGTTTATGAACTAGCGTATGCAGTAGCGTGGAAAAAGCGGCCCGCGGCGGGTAATTATTTGCCCCCGTTGCCACCGTCCCACTGGGGGGCAAGGAACCTCCAGAACCAGAGCCCAAAGCTGCTATATTCTCCTCATAGATATTTGCAGCTTCAGCAACACCGCCAGTGTGTTCAGCCCCAGAACCGTTACCCTCAGAAGCAGACATGATATAACTTGCAGTATCAGGTAACAGTACAATTTGTCAGCAGCACAATACCTCTATCCCAAACCCCTGCGCAGTGTAGTCAGCACCAGCAGAGATAAAGGAGATATGGTGACTAAATCACAGAGAAAAAATAAGATTTTACTCACCGGTAAATCCATTTCTCGTAGTCCGTAGTGGATGCTGGGGACTCCGTAAGGACCATGGGGAATAGACAGGCTCCGCAGGAGACCGGGCACTCTAAGAAAGAATTAGGACTACTGGTGTGCACTGGCTCCTCCCTCTATGTCCCTCCACCAGACCTCAGTTAAGGAAACTGTGCCCGGAAGAGCGGACATTACAAGGAAAGGATTTTGGAATCCAGGGTAAGACTCATACCAGCCACACCAATCACACCGTATAACTTGAGATACATACCCAGTATGAACAACAACAGAGCATCAAACAAACGGATGCCAACATAACATAACCCTTAATTAAGCAATAACTATATACAAGCATTGCAGAAGAAGTCCGCACTTGGGACGGGCGCCCAGCATCCACTACGGACTACAAGAAATAGATTTACCGGTGAGTAAAACTTATTTTCTCTAACGTCCTAGTGGATGCTGGGGACTCCGTAAGGACCATGGGGATTATACCAAAGCACCCAAACGGGCGGGAGAGTGCGGATGACTCTGCAGCACCGATTGAGCAAACAGGAGGTCCTCCTCAGCCAGGGTATTAAACTTATAGAACTTTGCAAAGGTGTTTGACCCCGACCAAGTAGCTGCTCGGCACAACTAATGCAGAGACCCCTCGGGCACCCGCCCAAGAAGAGCCCACCTTCCTTGTGGAATGGGCTTTTACTGATTTTGGATGCGGCAATCCAGCCGCAGAATGAGCCTGCTGAATCGTGTTACAGATCCAGCGAGCAACAGTTTGCTTTGAAACAGGAGCACCCAGCTTGTTGGATGCATACAGGACAAACAGCGAGTCAGTTTTCCTGACTCCAGCCGTTCTAGCTACATAAATCTTCAAAGCCCTGACTACATCTAGTAATACCCCTTTCACACCGCAGCTTATACCTGGTATTTTGCCGTTTTAATTGGCTTCCTAAATGGGTCAAGCTGCGATGTGAAAGGGTCCCCTTCAATTTACCGTTTTCAAAATACCGGTATTTTGAAACGGTAAAAAAGAAGGGTCCTACCCGTTTGTCCCATTTCACTGTGCAAGGGTCTGAAACGGTATTTGCAAGCCCCAGCAGGTCATAGGCTGTCTCCATGTGTGATGTCAGCAGCCACAACCAGGAAACAGCTTGGAAAACACAGGAGACACATGTGAGTGGCTTTATAAACGTTTAAACAGGAAAAACACGGAAAAAAATGGCGTGGGGTCCCCCCTCCAAAGCATAACCAGCCCCGGGCTCTTCCAGCTGGTCCTGGTTCTAAAAATGTGGGGAAAAAATTGACAGGGGATCCCCCGTATTTTTAAAACCAGCACCGGGCTCTGCGCCTGGTGCAAAAAATACGGGGGACAAAAAGAGTAGGGGTCCCACGTATTTTTTACACCAGCATCGGGCTCCACTAGCTGGACAGATAATGCCACAGCCGGGAGTCACTTTTATACAGTGCCCTGCGGCCGTGGCATTAAATATCCAACTAGTCACCCCTGGCCGGGGTACCCAGGGGGAGTAAGGACCCCTTCAATCAAGGGTTCCCCCCCCAGCCACCCAAGGGCCAGGGGTGAAGCCCGAGGCTGTCCCCCCCATCCATTGGCTACGGATGGGAGGCTGATAGCCTTGAGTAAAATGACAGAATATTGTTTTTTCCAATAGTACTACAAGTCCCAGCAAGCCTCCCCCGCAAACTGGTACTTGGAGAACCACAAGTACCAGCATGCTGGAGAAAAACCGGGCCCGCTGGTACCTGTAGTACTACAGGAAAAAAAATACCCAAATAAAAAACAGGAGACACACACCGTGACAAGTACAACTTTATTACACACTGCCGACACACATACATACTTACCTATGTTGACACGCAGACTGCCACAGTCTCCGACAATCCAAGGGTACCTGTGAAAAAAATTATATACTCACCTGCCAGTGTCCAGAGATAAATCCACGTCCAGAGATAATCCTCGTACTTGGCAAAAAAAAAAAAACACGAACACCCGAACCACCGGACTGAAAGGGGTCCCATGTTGACACATGAGACCCCTTTCCCCGAATGCCGGGACATCACGTGACTCCTGTCACTGAGGTCCCTTCAGCCAATCAGGAAGCGCTACTCCGTGGCGCTCACCTGATTGGCTGTGCGCGTCTAAGCTCAGACAGCGCATCGCACAGCTGCCTCCATTACTTTCAATGGTGGGAACTTTGCCGTCAGCGGTGGGGTGACCCGTGGTCAGCCGCTGACCGCGGGTGACCCCACCACTAACCGCAAAGTTCCCACCATTGAATATAATGAAGGGAGCTGTGCGATGCGCTGACAGCTCAGACGCGCACAGAGCCAATCAGCAGAGTGCAAGGACGTTGCGCTCACTGATTGGCTTACGAGACCTTTCAGTGACAGCAGTCACGGGGGGGTCTCTCTGCATTCGGGGAAAGGGGTCCCATGTGTCAACATGGGACGCCTTTCAGTTCGCTGGTCGGGTGTTCGTTTTCTTTTGTTGACAAGTACGTGGATTTATCTCTGGACCATGGATCAGGTGAATATAATTATCTTTTATTTTCAGGTACCCGTGGATTCTACTTGGAGAAGAGGACCGAATGCTTCGTGTCAACATAGGTAAGTATGTGTGTGTCGGCAGTGTGTAATAAAAATGTACTTGTCACGGTGTGTGTCTCCTGTTTTTATTTGGGTATTTTTTTCCCAGTAGTACTACAGGTACCAGCAGGCCCGGTTTTCCTCCGCATGCTGGTACTTGTGGTTCTCCAAGTACCAGCTTGCGGGGGAGGCTTGCTGAGACTTGTAGTACTATTGGAAAAAACAATATTCTGTCATTTTACTCAAGGCTATCAGCCTCCCATCCGCAGCCCTTGGATGGGGGGGACCCCTTGATTGAAGGGGTCCCCACTCCCCCAGGGTACCCCGGCCAGGGGTGACTAGTTGGATATTTAATGCCACGGCCGCAAGGCACTGTATAAAAGTGACCCCCGGCTGTGGCATTATCTGTCCAGCTAGTGGAGCCCGATGCTGGTGTAAAAAATACGGGGGACCCCTACTCTTTTTGTCCCCCGTATTTTTTGCACCAGCACCAGGCGCAGAGCCCGGTGCTGGTTTTAAAAATACGGGGGATCCCCTGTCAATTTTTTCCCCGCATTTTTAGAACCAGGACCAGCTCGAAGAGCCCGAGGCTGGTTATGCTTTGGAGGGGGGACCCCACGCCATTTTTTTTCTGAATTTTACCATTCCATCTTAAAAAAAAAAAAAAAAAATTATTTTAAAAAATATATAAATAATACTTGTGCCTCCAAAAAAGACAAACCAAGTACCTAATCCCTTCTAATATAAATAGATATGCTATTATCAATAAAAAAAAACATGTTTTTAAATTTTTTTATTAGTTTCACCCACCAAAGTGTGGCGGATTGAAAATGTCGAATTTACTGTCTAAAAGCACTGTTGTCGAATTTCCAAACTTCAATTGAATACACTTTGGTCGAATTGCAGCACTTGTATCATTGCAGAAAAGTCAAATTTGACAAAAGTCGAATTTCAAAAAGTCGAATTTTGAAAGTCCGTTTTTTTTAGACGGAAAGCACTGAATTGCATTGACGATTTTTTTTGGGGGGCGAAAAATTCCAGAAATTCGACAATTTGGGGAATTCGACCGCAATTGCATATACCCCTTAGACTGCAAAGCCATTATAAAATGTCTAATTGGAGTGATGAAGAGGTGAGGGAGCTGCTTTAGGATCAGAGGGGATGAGGAAATCTGCTGCCAAATTACTGGGACAGTCAAAGATACCCTCATATATAAAAACATAGCAAAAATGCTTCAAGCTGCTGGGTTCCATCGTACGACTATCCAAATTATTAATAATGATTTAATTAATAATTATTAATAATGTGTGGGCCAGAAAAGTCCATTTATAATGACAACCACTGTTTTCTATGGGTGAAACGGGTTCAGTGTGAAAAGGTACCAAAACGGTAATTTACTGGTTACAACATGAGATGTGAAAGGGGTTTAACTGCTCAGACCCGTTTTAAGAACCGTTTCAAATACCATTTCAAAAGCAGGTTTTGCGATGTGAAAGCAGCATAACTTGGAATCCTCCTAGTCACGAGTAGCCGCAGGTACCACAATAGGTTGGTTCAAATGAAACGATGACACCACTTTCGGCAGAAATTGCGGACGAGTCCGTAATTCTGCTCTATCCATATGGAAAACCAGATAGGGGCTTTTACATAACAAAGCCGCTAATTCTGACACCCGCCTAGCCGAAGCTAAGGCCAATAGCATGACCACTTTCCACGTGAGATACTTTAGCTCCACGGTCTTAAGTGGCTCAAACCAGTGAGATTTCAGGAAACTCAACACCACGTTAAGATCCCAAGGTGTCACAAAAGGGGGCTGAATACGCAGCACTCCCTTTACAAACGTCTGAACCTCAGGAAGTGAAGCCAGTTCCTTTTGAAAGAAAATGGATAGGGCCGAAATCTGGACCTTTATGGACCCTAATTTTAAGCCCATAGTCACTCCTGACTGTAGGAAGAAGTGCAGGAACCGGCCCAGCTGGAATTCCTCTGTAGGGGCCTTCCTGGCCTCACACCAAGCAACATATTTTCGCCATGTATACGGTGATAATGTTTTGCTGTCACATCCTTCCTAACCTTTATCAGCGTAGGAATAACTTCATCCGGAATACCTTTTTCCGCTAGGATCCTGCGTTCAACCGCCATGCCGTCAAACGCAGCCGCGGTAAGTTTTGGAACAGACAGGGCCCCTGTTGCACAGATCCTGTCTAAGAGGCAGAGGCTATGGGTCCTCTGTGAGCATTTCTTGCAGTTCCGGGTACCAAGTCCTTCTTGGCCAATCCGGAACAATGAGTATTGTTCTCACTCCTCTTTTTCCTTACGATTCTCAGCACCTTGGGTATGAGAGGAAGAGGAGGAAACATAGACCGACTGGAACACCCACAGTGCTACTAGTGCGTCCACAGCTATCGCCTGAGGGTCTCTTGACCTAGCGCGATACCTTTGTAGCTTTTTGTTGAGACGGGATGCCATCATGTCCACCTGTGGCAGTTCCCATCGATTTGTAATCTGTGTGAAGACTTCTTGATGAAGTTCCCACTCTCCCGGATGGAGGTCGTGCCTGCTGAGGAAGTCTGCTTCCCAGTTGTCCACTCCCGGAATGAACACTGCTGAGTGCTTGCACGTGATTCTCCGCCCAACGAAGAATTCTGGTGGCTTCCGCCATCGCCACCCTGCTTCTTGTGCCGCCCTGGCGGTTTACATGAGCCACTGCGGTGATGTTGTCTGACTGAATCAGCACCGGTTGGTTGCTAAGCAGAGGCTCCGCTTGACTCAGGGTGTTGTATATAGCCCTTAGTTCCAGGATATTGATGTGCAGACAAGTCTCCTGACTTGACCACAGCCCTTGGAAGTTTCTTCCCTGAGTGACTGCCCCCCATCCTCGCAGGCTTGCATCCGTGGTCACCAGGACCCAGTCCTGTATGCCAAACCTGCGGCCCTCGAGAAGGTGAGCACTCTGCAACCACCACAGAAGAGACACCCTGGCCCTGGGGGATAGGGTGATCAGCCGATGCATCTGAAGATGCGATCCGGACCACTTGTCCAACAGGTCCCACTGAAAGTTCCTTGCATGGAACCTGCCGAAGGGAATGGCTTCGTATGACGCCACCATCTTTCCCAGGACTTGCGTGCATTGATACACAGACACCGGTTTTGGTTTTAAAAGGTCTCTGACCAGAGTCACGAGCTCCTGAGCCTTCTCCGCCGGGAGAAACACCTTCTTCTGGTCAGTGTCCAGAATCATGCCCAGGAAGGGCAGACGCGTCGTAGGAATCAGCTGCGACTTTGGAATATTCAGAATCCAGCCGTGCTGTTGCAACACTTCCTGAGAGTGCGCTACGCTGATCAGCAACTGCTCTCTGGACCTCGCCTTTATGAGGAGATCGTCCAAGTATGTGATAATTGTAAATACTCGTTTTCGTAGGAGAACCATCATTTCCACCATTACCTTGGTAAATATTCTCGGTGCCGTGGACAGACCAAACGGCAACGTCTGGAATTGGTAAGGACAGTCCTGTACCACAAATCTGAGGTACTCCTGATGAGGTGGATAAATGGGGACATGCAGGTAAGCATCCTTTATGTCCAGAGACACCATAAAATCCCCCTCTTCCAGGCTTGCAATGACTGCTCTGAGCGATTCCATCTTGAACCTTTTCAGGTAAATGTTCAGGGATTTTAAATTCAATATGGGTCTGACCGAACCGTCCGGTTTCGGTACCACAAACATTGTGGAATAGTAACCCCTTCCCTGTTGAAGGAGGGGAACCTTTACCACCACCTGCTGGAGATATAATTTGTGAATTGCCGCTAACACTACTTCCCTTTCTATGGGGGAAGCTGGCAGGGCCGATTTGAGGTAACGGTGAGGGGGCATCACTTCGAATTCCAGCTTGTATCCCTTTGACACAATCTGTATACCTGTGAGCGAACCCACTGGTGGCTGAAATGACGGAGACGCGCCCGCACCGCTCCTGGCTCCACCCGTGGAGCCCCAGCGTCATGCGGTGGATTTAGTGGAAGCCGGGGAGGACTTCTGTTCCTGGGAACTAGCTGTATTGTGCAGCTTCTTTCCTCTACCCCTGCCTCTGGCAAGAAAGGACGCACCTCTAACTTTGCTTCTTTGTGATCGAAAGGACTGCATTTGGTAATACGGTGCTTTCTTAGGTTGTGAGGGAATATATGGCAAAAAACTTGACTTCCCAGCTGTAGCTGTGGAAACTAGGTCTGAGAGACCGTCCCCAAACAATTCCTCACCCTTATAAGGTAAAACCTCCATGTGCTTTTTTGAGTCGGCATCACCTGTCCATTGCAGAGTCCACAGGACCCTTCTGGCAGAAACGGACATTGCATTTATTCTAGAGCCCAGTAGGCAAAGGTCTCTCTAAGCATCCCTCATATATAGGACAGCGTCTTTAATATGCCCCAGGGTCAGTAAAATAGTATCCTTATCCAAGGTATCCAGTTCCTCAGACAGAGTATCTGTCCATACTGCTACAGCACTACATATCCAGGCCGACGCAATTGCCGGCCACAGTAGAGTACCTGAATGTGTATAAACAGACTTCAGGATACCTTCCTGCTTCCTATCCGCAGGATCCTTTAGGGAGGCCGTATCCTGTGACGGCAGGGCCACCTTCTTAGATAAGCGTGTCAAAGCTTTGTCTACCCTAGGGGAGGATTCCCAGCGTATCTTGTCCGTTGGCGGGAAAGGGTACGCCATAAGTAACCTTTTGGAAATCAGCACTTTCCTATCAGGAGAATCCCAAGCTTTTTCACATAACTCATTTAACTCATGTGAAGGGGGAAAAGTCACCTCTTGCTTTTTCTCCCCAAACATATAAACCCTCTTGTCAGGGACAGGGTTTTCCTCTGATATGTGCAAAACATCCTTCATTGCTATAATCATGTAGCGGATGGCTTTAGCCATTTTAGGCTGCAATTTTGCATCATCGCCATCGACACTGGAGTCAGAATCCGTGTCGACATCTGTGTCAACAATTTGGGATAGTGGGCGCTTCTGAGACCCTGACGGCCTCTGCGCTGTAGGAGCAGGCATGGGTTGAGACCCCGACTGTCCCAAGGCTTCAGCTTTATCCAACCTTTTATGCAAGGAGTTTACATTATCATTTAACACCTTCCACATATCCATCCAATCAGGTGTCGGCGGAGACACCTCATTCATCTGCACCTGCTCTGCTTCCACATAGCCTTCCTCGTCAAATATGTCGACACAATCGTACTGACACACCACACACACAGGGGATGCTCTGAGGACAGAACCCCCACAAGGCCTTTTGGAGAGACAGAGAGTATGCCAGCACACACCCCAGCGCTATATAACCAAGGAATTACACAGTAACTTAGTGTTTACCCAGTAGCTGCTGTATTTGTGATTATTGCGCTAAATTTATGTGTCCCCCCCTCTCTTATTACCCTCTTTCTACTGTGAGTCTGCAGGGGAGAGCCTGGGGAGCTTCCTCTCAGCGGAGCTGTGGAGAGAAAATGGCGCTGGCGAGTGCTGAGGAAGAAGCCCCGCCCCCTCAGCGGCAGGCTTCTGTGCTGCGATTTTGTGTAAAAATAATGGCGGGGGCTCATGCATATATACAGTGCCCAGCTGTATATATGCCCTATTTTGCCAGGAGGTACTCAATTGCTGCCCAGGGCGCCCCCCCCCCCCATGCGCCCTGCACCCTACAGTGACCGGAGTGTGTGGGTGTAATGTGGGAGCAATGGCGCACAGCTGCAGTGCTGTGCGCTACCTCATATGAAGACAGGAGTCTTCTGCCGCCGATTTTGACGTCTTCTTGCTTCACCCGCAGGCTTCAGTCTTCTGGCTCTGCGAGGGGGACGGCGGCGCGGCTCCGGGAACGGACGACCAAGGTTAAGTTCCCGTGTTCGATCCCTCTGGAGCTAATGGTGTCCAGTAGCCTAAGAAGCGCAACCTAGCCGCAGTTAGTAGGTTTGCTTCTCTCCCCTCAGTCCCACGTAGCAGAGAGTCTGTTGCCAGCAGAAGCTCTCTGAAAATAAAAAAACCTAACTAAAATACTTTATTAGCAAGCTCAGGGAGAGCTCACTAAAATGCACCCAGCTCCGTCCGGGCACAGATTCTAACTGAGGTCTGGAGGAGGGGCATAGAGGGAGGAGCCAGTGCACACCAGTATTCCTAATTCTTTCTTAGAGTGCCCTGTCTCCTGCGGAGCCAGTCTATTCCCCATGGTCCTTACAGAGTCCCCAGCATCCACTAGGACGTTAGAGAAATACGTAATACAGTATATCTTTGTGAAAATCCTATATTAGATAAAACCTGACGCACCAAGCCCCCTCAGGTTATAGAATAAAGGGACAGCAGGTTGAGTGAAAGACACGAAATGAACACCACTCAGCTATCAAATGCACACACAAATAGTCACAGTCTGTACAATGCAGAGGTTATTACTAACAATAATACTGCACTGGACTAGCTTACATAGCTATATAACAATAGATATAACAGTACACAGTAAGAACTGGATGTATATCACAGGGTAATTGTACTAGGAAACCCTGTCTAAGTGCACTTTCTTAACTAACATTGACTAAAAAAGGCAGGTAGAATACTTAAGTGTCTTGTAAAGTCACAGCACTGACAACCAGGCGGCTTTACATAGGAGGATTTGTCCAAGCATTCCTAGGAACAGTGAGCGGAGGGATAATGGTGCCTCAGACACTGCCAGGGAGTGAGGGAGAGACAGATATGCAGCTCCAGGGCGGGAACATTTGCAGAAAATGGCGCCCTGGGGTTGGGGGAGGGGCTTCAGGTCCAAGCTCTATCCCCCTGCTGGCAAAACCACTGGGTACTGCGGGCTCTAATAAAACGGTTTATAGAGAAAACCTGACCTGTCCCATGCTCTGGTGATCTAGTGGGATCGCCTGTACTGCCACAGTGTCCACCGCCAGCACGCGCGGCCCGCCTCCCACTGACCGCACCAGATCGTGATAAAGACCGGGTCCCGCAAGCGGGACCCACTTACCACCTCCCAAAGCGCGGCCACGCGATCCCGGAGAGCCCCCGTCGTGTGTGTGCCTGACAAGAAGAAAACCGGAGCCTCCTGCTGTAGTTACCCGGCAACCAGGGCTCGGGAGTGTACAGCGCCGCTGGGGAGAGCCGGAGCTGCAGCCGTGAATGTCCACTGACATGTAACACTGCTGCTGCCCTTGAAGTCTTCACTTTTTTCCTCAGAAAAAAAAAAAACCTCTTCTTAGGGATGCCTGGAGCAGCCCCACTGTTAAGTGCCTGCTACTGCAGCACCAACTACAAAACTGAGATCCTGTGCAGGGAGGCGGGGTGATATAGGAGGCGGCGCTATGCATTCTGGGATCAGTCAAAGCTTTGAGCCTGTTGGTGCCTCGGATCAAGATCCTACTTTACACCCCATTCCTTGTGGAGCCAAGTGTACCCTGCAGCAGAAAAAACAAAAAAAAGAAGTATAAAATAACATACATACATACATACATACATACATAGCTCCAAAAAAATAAAGGGTACACTAAAATAACATTCTAGATCTGAATGAAATATTCTTATTAAATACTTTGTTCTTTACAGAATTTTTGTGTGATTTTGTTGTCAGCACATTAAACTATCAATGGAAATCAAATTTATTAACCCATGGAGGTCTGGATTTGGAGTCACACTCAAAATTAAAAGTGGAAAAACACACTACAGGCTGATCCAACTTTGATGTAATGTCCTTAAAACAAGTCAAAATGAGGCTCAGTAGTGTGTGGCCTCCACGTGCCTGTATGACCTCCCTACAACGCCTGGGCATGCTCCTGATGAGGTGGCGGATGGTCTCCTGAGGGATCTCCTCCCAGACCTGGACTAAAGCATCCGCCAACTCCTGGACAGTCTGTGGTGCAACGTGGCGTTTGTAGATGGAGCGAGACATGTCCCAGATGTGCTCAATTGGATTCAGGTCTGGGGAACTGGTGGGCCGGTCCATAGCATCAATGCCTTCGTCTTGCAGGAACTGCTGACACTCCAGCCACATGAGGTCTAGCATGGTCTTGCATTAGGAGGAACCCAGGGCCAACCGTACTAGCATATGGTCTCACAAGGGGTCTGAGGATCTCATCTCGGTACCTAATGGCAGTCAGGCTACCTCTGGCGAGCACATGGATGACTATGCGGCCCCCCAAAGAAATGCCACCCCACACCATTACTGACCCACTGCCAAACCAGTCATGCTGGAGGATGTTGCAGGCAGCAGAACGTTCTCCTTGGCATCTCCAGACTGTTACATGTGCTCAGTGAGAACCTGCTTTCGTCTGCGAAGAGCACAGGGCACCAGTGGCGAATTTGCCAATCTTGGTGTTCTCTGGCAAATGCCAAACGTCCTGTACGGTGTTGGGCTGTAAGCACAACCCCCACCTGTGGACGTCAGGCCCTCATACCACCCTCATGGAGTCTGTTTCTGATCATTTGAGTAGACACATGCACATTTGTGGCTTGCTGGAGGTCATTTAAGACTCTGTGATAGTGTAGGACCTGTATGAAGGTGGGGTACCTTGAATTGGTATACAGGCTTCCGTGCATTGGCCAATCCACCAACTAAACCCCCATCATTTATTTATTGAATTGTTGAGGATAAGTGAGTTTACTTTGGCGAGTGCTGGGTTCTCTGTTTGTATTTATTAGAGCGATGTGGTCATGGGCTTCATGCACCCCGCCCTGTGAGTGGTAAGTACAGCTGTGTACCCCGCTTCTGTGGTGGAGAGTGCAGTGTTACATGCACCCTACTCTGTGAGTGGTAAGTGCATAGCTGTGCCCCGCTTCTGGTGCGGTGAGTGCTGTGGTTTGTGTGTGTGTGTGTGTGTGTGTGTGTGTGTGTGTGTGTGTGTGTGTGTGTGTGTGTGTGTGTGTGTGTGTGTGTGTGTGTGTGTGTGTGTGTGTGTGTGTGTGTGTGTGTGTGTGTGTGTGTGTGTGTGTGTGTGTGTGTGTGTGTGTGTGTGTATATATATATATATATATATATATATATTCAATATAAGGAAGGCACTCACCAGACTTGTAATGCAAAAAGAATTGTTTATCAAAATCTCACATCAGCAGCTTAATCGTGGTTGGTCGACGTTTCGGTCCCATACCGGACCTTTTTCCAGACCAGTGTATACAGTCGTCAGAATCACAAACCAAATGGCCTCAGTGTGGAACTACAAATACCCCCACAGAGTCCGCCCATAACTCAATCAACCAATCAAAATGTTAAATCAGTTAAATTATATAATTGGCAAACACACATAGCATACTACACCTGTCAAGCATATGGTTTAACCTATTTATGTACAGCATGTTAGTATAGTAGTGGCGCTCACCTCATTCCCTGTTTGGAATCGATAGACTGGTGGAACGCACGCCGCCGGTGACACGCATGGCACTTCCGCTATCTCTTTTACCCCTTCCGGTTTCATCGTTTAACACTAGATAACTAGTGGAACGCAAGCCGCGGGTGACCCGCAAGGCACTTCCGCGTCTCATATCACCATGTAGTCATTTCCGGATAGTCATGTGAATACCGGAGCGCAGCATAGATACGCTATACAATACTTCATATGTCTTCATATTAATGTAGCAACAATAAGTCAAATATGAGTAGCTGTATCTGTGTTAGCACTAGTATATCTTTAGTCAAATCTTATTAATCTTTTGAGTTAGCCGCTCATGCTGGTGTGCCAACATAGTGAAAATCCGATATCAATACATATAAACATACAAACATATAAACATACAAATAATATGGTATTAAATACCATATTATTATTAAAATCAAACAATTAGACTGAATCGCTGGATAACCATGGTGGATCACCCCTTTAAAAATTAATCGTTAAATAATCAAAGTTCTCAAACTTGAACTTATTAGAGCTCAATGTCCAAAATATTTCAAGAAACATACTTAAAGAAAAATACTTAGATGGTTCTGTTCATTTAGCCCTCTTGGTGACACAGTTCCCAAATAGTGGATCCAATACGCTTCCCTTTTTAGGAGCAATAGACCTCTGTCTCCCCCCCGTTGGGGTGGCGGGATCCAGTCAATGATCATATGGCGTAATGTGGCAACCTGATGTTTCATCTGCATGAAATGAAGTGCCACAGGTTTATCTGTTTTACCGCTGGTGAGTGCCAGTTGTATTGAGGACCTGTGTTGATTGATTCGTTCACGATACGTTCTGATAGGTTTTTCCCACGTACATCTTCCCACACGGGCAGGTGAGATAGTAGACTACATGGTCCATTAAACATGTCAGATGGTGCCTTAACTGAACTTTTATGCCATATAGTGGATGGTTGAAAAATCGCCCAGTTATCATAGCTCTGCAGGTCATGCATTTCAGGCATTTAAAGCATCCTGGATTTACATTCAACCAGGTATTGACAGTCGTCGTTGTTGGTCGCATGGTTGGTCTCATCAGCATATCCTTCAAATTAGAACCTCTTTGTACACTCAATAAAGGTGGTTTGCTGCCAACCTTCTTAAATTTGGGGTCAGTGCTGATCATGGACCAATTTTTCTTTATTGTTTTCTCCACCGTATGCAAACTGGTGTTACAACTGGTCTTGAATATTATGCGGTCACGGTTCTTGTCTCTACTGCTGATGCTTCCCTTGTGTATTTTACGTGCTTTAATCAAACACTTATCCACCACTGGAGCTGTATATCCACGTTCTATGAAACGTTGTCTGCACTCAAGCAGTTGTGTGTCAGCATTGGTGTCATCAGAGTTATTTCTTAATACCCGAAGGAATTGAGAAACAGGTAAGTTAGATTTTAACTTATCCGGGTGATGGCTGGATGCCCATAAAAGGGTATTTCGGTCAGTGGGCTTACGATATAGAGTATAGTCAAGCATAGATGGTGATGATGGGTCTTTGTATATGGTAATGTCCAAAAAGTTTGTAGTCAACTCACTTATTGTAGCTGTCAATCTAATTGGACTATTAAGAGCATTAAGGGTGTCCACCATGGTCTGAAAGGATTCGGCGGATCCCCGCCAGATGATAAAGAGATCATCAATGTATCTCTTGTAACATACAATGTGCTCAGCATATGTCACCAAAATGTTTTCATGTTCATATTTCGCCATGTACAGATTGGCGAACACCGGGGCCAAATTAGAACCCATAGCGGTGCCCGCCAACTGCACATAGTACTCGTCCTGGTATTGAAAATGGTTACATGTAAGTACTAACCTTATCAAACTCAAAACAAATTCAATGGGTGGACCCTCATAAGGTCCCTTGATCAATGCCTCTCTTACAGCCGCTATCCCTTCTTCATGAGGTATCACGGTGTATAGTGATGTCACATCTAGAGTTGCTAAAAGGCAGGAGGATACATAATCAGTAATCCGAGATAACACCCCCAGGAGATCACCTGTATCGCGGATATAGCTATCCATCATCTTCACACATGGTTGTAGAAAATGATCGACAAACCGTGCCAACGGTTGCAGCAATGACCCTTGCGCAGATATTATTGGTCTCCCTGGGGGTTTTACCAGGGATTTGTGCACCTTTTGGGAGGGTGTAGATAATAGGACAAATAGGATAAGTCACTGATAGATAATCGAAGGCATCATCATTAATCCATGTACATCGTAATGCCTGTGTCAACAGATTGTCAACCTCCTTTTTAAATCTAGGAATGGGATTATAGGGGACTTGCATGTAGGTGTTAACATCAGACAATTGTGTTTTAATTTCAAGATCATAATCCGCAAAGTCCTGAAGGACTACCGCTCCTCCCTTATCGGCATTCCTAATCACCAGGCTGGTGTTTAGTTTTAACTCTCTAAGTGCTTGCCATTCAACATTGGATAAATTAGAATAACCTTCATTGTCCTTACAGCCCGAACACCATTAGATCTTTTTCACAAACTTAACAAATTAAAGAAGAGGGAAATTGATTTAACCCTTCATGGGCAGTTCCTTTCCGAATATTACCGAAAAAAAGAATCCCCAGGGGATTTAGAATTGCAAATACTCCCACAATTGGCAGAAAAAATCCAACGTTTTGTGTTAAGTGGTGTGGAATATTAAACAAATGCTCATCTGACCTATTGGTGCTTGTGGTAGAGGAAGTAGGGATAGAACTTAAAAAGGTGAAAAATGACATTGAGACGTTTGAACGTGAATATACTTCCAGTTTGAAGGCTGACAAATCAGAAAACTGGCTAGAGAAAATTAAATTACAGGTTGATAAATACAGAACTGATTTGCTAGCATTCAAAAGGAAGAAATGGGAAACTGTGGAATCTGATTACCAACAACATTCTGTATATAAATGGCTATCTGGGGAGGATCAAACCACCAGATGGCGACATAACCGACAAGGTAGATATAATCAGAGACAACAAAGATTTAATTACTCACAAGGTTATTCCTCGTCTGATTCTGAGTTTACTGATACTATACCGCCATCTGGAGCTTCGTCCTCTTTTTTAGGACCAGGCACCAGAGCTCGGAGGGCCAAAGTCGCTCACCCGCGGAGGGGGAGGATCAAAAACACGGGGACGAGGAGGGAGAGGTTCCCGAACCTAATATTTAATCTGTCTACTCATGTGCTATCAGAGGCAGAAACTTCATTATTGAATAAAGGCCTCTCGTTTGTTCCAACTTGCCATTTTAAACCCTTTAAGTGGTCAATTGAGCGATATAAGATGGGACGACAATTGCGTCTTGGAGTTTTTTGACAATAAATTTGTCAATAATCAGCCACAGCTTGATACTCATACACGATCATTGGGGTTGTTTAAGAATTCAAGCAAATTTGATCCGATATCTAATAATGCAAGTTTAAAAACCTTTTTACAGGTGATAGATAATGAAATTCAGAAAAGTAATAAGGACAATGAAGGTTATTCTAATTTATCCAATGTTGAATGGCAAGCACTTAGAGAGTTAAAACTAAACACCAGCCTGGTGATTAGGAATGCCGATAAGGGAGGAGCGGTAGTCCTTCAGGACTTTGCGGATTATGATCTTGAAATTAAAACACAATTGTCTGATGTTAACACCTACATGCAAGTCCCCTATAATCCCATTCCTAGATTTAAAAAGGAGGTTGACAATCTGTTGACACAGGCATTACGATGTACATGGATTAATGATGATGCCTTCGATTATCTATCAGTGACTTATCCTATTTGTCCTATTATCTACACCCTCCCAAAAGGTGCACAAATCCCTGGTAAAACCCCCAGGGAGACCAATAATATCTGCGCAAGGGTCATTGCTGCAACCGTTGGCACGGTTTGTCGATCATTTTCTACAACCATGTGTGAAGATGATGGATAGCTATATCCGCGATACAGGTGATCTCCTGGGGGTGTTATCTCGGATTACTGATTATGTATCCTCCTGCCTTTTAGCAACTCTAGATGTGACATCACTATACACCGTGATACCTCATGAAGAAGGGATAGCGGCTGTAAGAGAGGCATTGATCAAGGGACCTTATGAGGGTCCACCCATTGAATTTGTTTTGAGTTTGATAAGGTTAGTACTTACATGTAACCATTTTCAATACCAGGACGAGTACTATGTGCAGTTGGCGGGCACCGCTATGGGTTCTAATTTGGCCCCGGTGTTCGCCAATCTGTACATGGCGAAATATGAACATGAAAACATTTTGGTGACATATGCTGAGCACATTGTATGTTACAAGAGATACATTGATGATCTCTTTATCATCTGGCGGGGATCCGCCGAATCCTTTCAGACCATGGTGGACACCCTTAATGCTCTTAATAGTCCAATTAGATTGACAGCTACAATAAGTGAGTTGACTACAAACTTTTTGGACATTACCATATACAAAGACCCATCATCACCATCTATGCTTGACTATACTCTATATCGTAAGCCCACTGACCGAAATACCCTTTTATGGGCATCCAGCCATCACCCGGATAAGTTAAAATCTAACTTACCTGTTTCTCAATTCCTTCGGGTATTAAGAAATAACTCTGATGACACCAATGCAGACACACAACTGCTTGAGTGCAGACAACGTTTCATAGAACGTGGATATACAGCTCCAGTGGTGGATAAGTGTTTGATTAAAGCACGTAAAATACACAAGGGAAGCATCAGCAGTAGAGACAAGAACCGTGACCGCATAATATTCAAGACCAGTTGTAACACCAGTTTGCATACGGTGGAGAAAACAATAAAGAAAAATTGGTCCATGATCAGCACTGACCCCAAATTTAAGAAGGTTGGCAGCAAACCACCTTTATTGAGTGTACAAAGAGGTTCTAATTTGAAGGATATGCTGATGAGACCAACAACGACGACTGTCAATACCTGGTTGAATGTAAATCCAGGATGCTTTAAATGCCTGAAATGCATGACCTGCAGAGCTATGATAACTGGGCGATTTTTCAACCATCCACTATATGGCATAAAAGTTCAGTTAAGGCACCATCTGACATGTTTAATGGACCATGTAGTCTACTATCTCACCTGCCCGTGTGGGAAGATGTACGTGGGAAAAACCTATCAGAACGTATCGTGAACGAATCAATCAACACAGGTCCTCAATACAACTGGCACTCACCAGCGGTAAAACAGATAAACCTGTGGCACTTCATTTCATGCAGATGAAACATCAGGTTGCCACATTACGCCATATGATCATTGACTGGATCCCGCCACCCCAACGGGGGGGAGACAGAGGTCTATTGCTCCTAAAAAGGGAAGCGTATTGGATCCACTATTTGGGAACTGTCACCAAGAGGGCTAAATGAACAGAACCATCTAAGTATTTTTCTTTAAGTATGTTTCTTGAAATATTTTGGACATTGAGCTCTAATAAGTTCAAGTTTGAGAACTTTGATTATTTAACGATTAATTTTTAAAGGGGTGATCCACCATGGTTATCCAGCGATTCAGTCTAATTGTTTGATTTTAATAATAATATGGTATTTAATACCATATTATTTGTATGTTTATATGTTTGTATGTTTATATGTATTGATATCGGATTTTCACTATGTTGGCACACCAGCATGAGCGGCTAACTCAAAAGATTAATAAGATTTGACTAAAGATATACTAGTGCTAACACAGATACAGCTACTCATATTTGACTTATTGTTGCTACATTAATATGAAGACATATGAAGTATTGTATAGCGTATCTATGCTGCGCTCCGGTATTCACATGACTATCCGGAAATGACTACATGGTGATATGAGACGCGGAAGTGCCTTGCGGGTCACCCGCGGCTTGCGTTCCACTAGTTATCTAGTGTTAAACGATGAAACCGGAAGGGGTAAAAGAGATAGCGGAAGTGCCATGCGTGTCACCGGCGGCGTGCGTTCCACCAGTCTATCGATTCCAAACAGGGAATGAGGTGAGCGCCACTACTATTCTAACATGCTGTACATAAATAGGTTAAACCATATGCTTGACAGGTGTAGTATGCTATGTGTGTTTGCCAATTATATAATTTAACTGATTTAACATTTTGATTGGTTGACTGAGTTATGGGCGGACTCTGTGGGGGTATTTGTAGTTCCACACTGAGGCCATTTGGTTTGTGATTCTGATGACTGTATACACTGGTCTGGAAAAAGGTCCGGTATGGGACCGAAACGTCGACCAACCACGATTAAGCTGCTGATGTGAGATTTTGATAAACAATTCTTTTTGCATTACAAGTCTGGTGAGTGCCTTCCTTATATTGAATTGAATATATATATATATATATATATATATATATATATATATATATATATATATATATATATATATATATATATATATATATATATATATATATATATTTTTTTTTTTTTTTTTCCCTTTAAAGTTTTAAATAAAATAATGCTCTAATTAGGTACACATCAGGGTAAAAAGCTTAGCCGGGTATTAACACATCAGCTGTGTGAGACTTTGCACTATTTGTGCAATTAATCAGCTGAAACCTTGATGGTAGTACACAAGTCATGCTGACTGCCACAGTCTGCACAGCTCCATGACTACTCATAAGCTGCGATCACTTTGAGCATATTAAAGGTTGCCTCTTAGCAGATTTGCTAATGCACCACCCAAGACACAGGCACGTGGAAAACCAGTGTGGTTCACAAAAGTAGTATCAACTAGTGTGAAGGCAAAAAAAAAGATGGCTTTTAGGAAATACAAACAGACTCAAAATAATAACGACAAAGAGGTGTATCTGGACAGACGGAAGGATGCTAAGAAAGTGATAAGACATGCAAAAGGCAGAAGCTGAGGAGAAAATGACCCAGTCAGTAGATAAAAAAAAAAAAAAAGTTTTGCCCCCTTTAAGTATATAAGTGAAAGGAGAAAATCAAATGGAGGAATAATAAGACTTAAGGCAGAGAGTGAGCATTTGGTGGAGGGAGATAAGGCAAAAGCAGATCACCTAAATAATTATTTATGCTCAGTATTTACTACAGCAGAAGGTATGGGGCCACAGTTAAGTTGCAAGACCATTCATAGAAATCTGGTAGATGAAAGTACATTTACAGAGGAGAAGGTCCTAGCCAAACTTTCAAAACTAAAAGTGGATAAATCAATGGGGCCAGATGGGATACACCCAAGGATACTCAAAGAGCTAAAAGATGTGCTGGTTACACCTTTAACAGAATTATTTAACCAGTCTCTAAGTACAGGTGGCATTCCAGAGGACTGGAAAAGAGCAAATGTAGTTCCACTGCACAAGAGTGGAAGCAGGGAAGAAGCAGGCAACTACAGACCAGTAAGCCTTACATCAGTAGTGGGGAAAGTAATGGAAAAACTATTTAAAGAAAGAGTTGTGGAATATCTTAAATCAAACAACTTACAGGATCCAAAACAGCATGGATTTACTGGTGGGAGATCATGCCAAGCAAAATCTCATTGACTTTTTTTGACTCTGACGAAAATAATAGATCAAGAGGGAGCTGTAGATGTAGCATATCTAGACTTTAGTAAGGCATTTGACACTGTCCCACATCGCAGTCTGCTAAATAAACTTGAAAGCGTGGGGGTGGATTATAAAACAGTTAAATGGATAAGAACCTGGTTGCAGGATAGGAAACAGACAGTTGTAGTTATTGGAGTGCAATCTATGGAGGGAAATGTTACCAGTGGAGTATCCCATGGAGCTGTACTTGGTCCAGTTCTCTTGAATAGCTTTGTTGGTGACATTGCAAATGGTATTGAAGGGAAGGTATGCCTTTTTGCAGATGATACAAAGATATGCAACAGAGTAGACACACCGGGAAGGGTAAAACAAATGATTGATGACCTAGGTAGGCTTGAGAAATGGTCAAGAACGTGGCAACTACAGTTTAATGCTAAAAAATGCAAAATCATGCACTTGGGTCTCAAAAACCCAAAGGCCAAATATAGTATCAAGGGTACTATAATGGAAAGTAGAGGAAGAAAGGGATTTAGGAGTCACTATTTCAAGTGACTTGAAGGCAGGAAAGCAATGCAACAAAGCAATGAGAAAGGCAAGTCAGATGCTTGGTTGCATAGGGAGAGGAATCAGCAGCAGGAAAAAAAAGAAGTGATAATGCCACTGTATAGGTCATTGGTACGGCCCCATCTGGATACTGTGTCTAGTTCTGGAGACCATATCTCCAGAAGGATATAAATACATTAGAGAGTGTACAAAGAAAGGAAACTAAAATGGTGCATGGCCTACATCACAAAACTTACCCGGAAAGGCAAGGAGAGCGCGAGAGAGAGGAGGTGTTCACACAAATGCAGCTCTCAGACCAGTAATTATGTGCGTATATGACTTGGGATGAGTTTCTGTAGCACAGGGTAGATTCAAGGACAAAAAAAAGAGGACTTGTCAAACCAATCCTGAAATGTGTATGGTTCTGTGTGCAGACATATGTTATTTTTGTATGCCATTTAATTGAGTACTTAACGGCTATTTTACCATCAACTCTGCATATTTTGCTAGTCTTTCTATTCACTCATCCAGACCATCTACAAGAATAGCTGCTAGACGGAAAATTTCTGTCCTCCCTGAGCTTGACTGCGTTACGGTTTCACAGGTGTGCCGCCCCAGTCAAACTCCCCACCTGCCTCGGTCTAAAAAAAGCCCATAAGAAAAAAGAAAAAAAAGTTTGCATTATTAGCTTTTTCTATGCAAGTTTTTTTTTTTAAAGCACTTACAGCAACACAGCATTGTGTATTAACACATGATAATCAGGGAATACTGAAACTTTATTGTAGAGCGAGATTGATGCATCCATTAGGTTTTAGAACTCAGGCTTATTCTAACATGGTTTTATTTTTTAACACGCTTTTCACATATGTACAGTATGTACTTGTGAGAAGCAGAAAAAGAAGATTGAGTAATTTGGTGGTGAAGCTAAATCACTGACCACCTCGGGCACACACCCATGGGGTGTTTTAGGTACATTTGAGCTTTTTAACTGGCTGTTTGTGAGCAGCACATGGCATGTTAGCAGCCAAGTTTTTTTAGTGTGGTTTTTGCATCTATACAAGTACAACCACCACCACGGGGGCAATTCAGATTAAACAAAAATGCTAATACTTAACAAGATTTGTAATATCATAGTAGCATGTAGAAATGCCAATGTTTTAAAGGTTTGATATGCTGCGTAAACAAGATGTTAGTCCATGGTGAAAGGATCGCATTAAAATCTTGTGCTGGTACCATATAAGCATTCACTAGAAGCATTGCACTTGGATGCCCTATTAGGGACCTTGATATGACAAACACAAATTGGCAGGTGTTCTAAAAATCCATCACTTCATTACTATACTATATTGGTCTCACACGAAAATTAATAGAATCTCTGCAACTGCATTTGTGAACCAAAGTTTGGGGCCAGGATATAACCATAAACCATTACAGGAGATGGTACTTCAACAACCAAAGTATGTCTAGTAAGCAGAGGTACTATCACTGATTCTGTTTTAATAGCCTGTGTTGTGTAGCCCTGCTAAGTAGGTCGGGTGTGGTATGTTAGGTAGATTAGACATCGGTCGACAGTGTCTAGGTCGACCACTATTGGGTCGACATGGTTTCTAGGTCGACAGGGACTCTAGGCCGACATGAGTTTTTTGGTGTACTTTCCTCGATACAGTGACCGGCAACCCCAGTTAATGCACAGTGTTCGCTTCGCCATGCTTCAGGCAAGGTGCCTCGCTGCGCTTGGTACAGGTTACCGTTCCCATTGTAGTCCACGTGGATCGTAAAGTATGAAAAAGTAACAAACAAAAAGTTCAAAATCCGCGTCGACTTCTCATGTCGACCTAGACACCATATTGACCTACTTACTGTCGACAAATAGTGGTCGACCTAGACAGTGTCGACTAAAGACCGGATACCAAGTAGGTCGGAGATGCAATCGTAGAATATTGTATAGG